>NW_009631408.1:24295-27035 GCF_000690535.1 Cariama cristata | reverse complement strand
CTGTGAGGGCGGCGGCGGGCGAGAAACAGCCTGCCACTGCCCCTCGGGAGCTGTGTGCACCTGGGGATGGCAGGGACATGCGAGGCTGTTTCAGGAGTGGGAGCAGTCAGAGGGCAGGGCAGGTGAGGGTAAGCAGCCTCAGCCAGGGGTTCAGATAGCCAGGAGAGCCCGCGGTGGTGAGGTGGATCCCAGGTGAAGTGGGAAGTCAAGGGGGTGCATGGGCAGGCACGGACAGAGCTGCGAGGCAGCGCAGGTGGAGATGAAGCCCAAGCGTCTCAGCTCAGATGGGCTCCTGAGCGAGGTGGGGAGCCCCAGCGAGGCCTCCCACCACTTGCTGTCACACAGCTCCTCCCAGCAGCCCTTTCCCAGGTCACACAGCCACCCTTGTCCTTGGACAAGGCAAGTCCCCAGGAGGGGCAGAACTTGCCAAGCCAGGCTCATGGCCTTGCCAGCAGGATTCAGGCTTGTGTGGGGAGCTTCACCTGGTGAAGTGCTGCTGGTTTTTGGGGAGAGGATGTTATTGCTAGTTCATGGAAGTGCTCCTGGAGAGCATTTCCTTTCCTTTGCAATGAAACAGATCTGCACACATTTTCCCAAGACCCTATCTTTCCAAGGAGGTAGAACCTCCAAGCTGCCTCCAGCCCCCCAGCCCCACCCTGCCTCCCCCAACCCTCCCATTTAAAAGACACACAGCCTAGGAAGAGGTACCTGCCCACACACGGGGCTAACGCTGCAGGAAAGGATGCTTGGAAAATGGGGGCGGAGGGTGGAAAAATGGGGAGTCCTGCTTGCAGTGGCGGGCCTTGGCTGTGGCAGGATGACAGCTTTTACATCTGCAGCTTTCAGATTCAAAGGAGATAAAAAAAGAAGTATTACCTTAGCAGCTGGCATCTCTGAGCTAGTCAATGCACCATCCCCAGCAGGACAGCGCTGCCCTCCACAGGCTCCTACCACAATTTCCGACTTGTCTGCGGTTATCTGTCAAGCCTAGGGTGATGCTTTCCCCCTTTAATTCTCTTCTGGGGCACTCCTGTCCAGGGTATATCACAGCTAGGAATAACACCCCCTCCCCTACTGTTTTTCTTGACACATCTCGACTACACTCATGCTTCTGCCTGAATTAAAATAGCTGTAGTTTTAAGTCCTGCTGCCAGCAGCCATAACTGCGCTGTATGCTATAATCAGGAGAGCCCACAATCACCATGCAGCTAACTGCTGCTAAGAGCAGAAGCTTTGCTCTAACCTGAGCAGGGAGGCTCTGCCTTGTGAGGAGCTCAGCCAGAAAGCTTCCGTGGGCAGACCATGCCCTGAGGGCTGAGGAGCTCCAGCAAGAGCAAGAAAAACAAAGTGACCTTGATACTGGTAACAGCTCAGTGAGTGCTGTCGCAGCCAGTGCTGTGCTGAGATTTCATCGGTGTCACAGGCTGTCGATAGGTCTAAGTTATGGGCAGTTCTGATACAAATGATGTCGAAGAGACCAGACTCTGAGAGACAGGGAAAAAAAAATGGTTTGCAAGCTTCAGGAAAGACAAACAAGGATGTTAATATATTGCTATTAAAAGGGGCTCCAAAGCACTTGCCCTTCTGCAGGCAGTCTGAATTTGTGTGTCTGTGGATTAAAGGGGGGGGGGGGTTCTTCTCCTTCATTTACTCCTCAAATGATTTTTGTCTGACTGCTGCTGTCAATACAAAATTGACAATGCTGTCAAGCCTGCAAGTTTTCAGACTATCTGAAGGCACGAGTAAAGGGGTTTTGATATTCCTCAGTCGTTTGTCAGGGGTATCTTTGGGCTGTCTGTCTCTCCCTGCACTTTTAACATAAGCAGTGAAGTGCTCTCCTTGCCTTGCCTTGCTTGAAAGGGCACATACGAAAAAGGCACCTTTTTCTAAGGTTGACAGAGCTGTACAAACTCTTCGCAGTGGAATCAAGAGCAAAAAGACTTCAAAACTCAAAAGACTTCCACTGTAGTGGAAGATCTATTTTGGCACTTAAGTTTTTTCAGGCACATTGTAGAGCTTTCAAGGGACACTCTCAGCTTTGTTGGGGCAGAGTGGAATGTGTTTTCTTTAGATTTTTTTAATTGCTGACTTTAAAATAATTATTTGGGTTTTTTTATTTAAATCATCTTTTAAGTAGGGTAATTGTATGTCACAAAGGAATTGACCACTGATGAGGTGCGTGAGAACAACTAAGAGGAGATATTAAGACCTAGAACTGGGGTTTATTTTGTCTTGCAAACTTTTGATTATGTGTCTGATGAATATTTGCTCCTAATTTCTTATCTTGAACTTGAAGAAATAAAACTGGGGGTGGTTTTCCTGTTGCTCCTCCCTGGTATTGGGGTACTAAGTAAAGCAGAGTGCACCAGGGAGCTGCCTAGTCAGGGGCTGTGGGTAAAGCGGTGTGTGCAGCCACCTCTCTGGGCTGTGGTAGATGAGGCCCCAAGGGCAGGGCGGGACACGCTTGCTGCTCTATGGGAAGTCCAGTCCCAGGGTTACTGGGAGAGCTTGTCCTGTCATTTTCTGGCTGGTGGGAAGGAGTTTCCCACCAGGCCCTGCTGCGCTGTCTCTGCGAGGAGGAGCTGGCAGTATGGCGCTGCCCCACTCCCCAGGTACCATGCTGATGCCAGCCGAATCTTGCAGTTGGTCAGGCAGGGCAGGAGCAAGGGCTGTTACATGCCAGCAAGTTTTTGGAGGGTCTTTTCACCTTTATCTTGTCAGGTTTTATGCTGTTGTTTTT
>NW_009631408.1:23964-24264 GCF_000690535.1 Cariama cristata | reverse complement strand
GTTTCCTGCGGAGGCTTGTTGTGGACTGTAGATCGATGCCAAAGCCGGTAGGGTGATGGAGGGAGGAAGAGCCTCCAGCAAAGCAGCAGCTTCATGGCTCCCAAGAGGGAGAGTCAAGCACAGGTAGCAGGGAGGGGTGCAGCCTTGGCGGAGGTTGTGCCTTCTGCAGGCAGTTTGTAATATGCAGTTTGGGAACGGGCTGAAAATGTAACAGTCCATTTTCCCAAAGCAAACCGCAGTGTCTCCTGCACAGCCCTGGGAAGGCTGTCCTCTGCCTGAGAAAGTTGCTGTGAGCAGGAA
>NW_009631408.1:21839-23940 GCF_000690535.1 Cariama cristata | reverse complement strand
AATGCATTAAGGACTGCGAGCTTCTCAGGTACAATGGTAATGGGAGCCACCCGTGAGCTATAAATAGCATTAACATCCTCTCTCTCCAATGCCTGGCATCCCAAGCAGTCATTTTTGCTGGTGCTAGTGAAAATGAACAAAGCTTTGAAGAGCTTTTATTGATGTTTTCTTTGCAGGCTGGAATTTTCTGAGTAGTTTTTCTCACTGGCTCTGAATTTTTATTTATTTTAAGGGAAAATACTGGCATTTTCTCCTTTTGGATTTTTTCTTTTGTTAATTACCATATATCATTTTCATATTTTTAGCACAACTATGTGGGAAAAGCTATTGTGCCAGGAGAGTGGGGATCACAAGTAGTCATTCACAAAGAACTTCTGTGTGATTGCAGGAAAAGGGGGGAAAAAAAAACAAACAAACAAACCAAGAACCAAAATGTAGTCTTATGTAAATCTTACATATATGTTTTAACAAAATACTGAAAATGTTTTGGTTTAGAATTAACCAAATAATGTAAGGTGTTTTGGCGTGATTTGTGGTGTTCACATTGAGAGATCAGACAGAAATAGTTGTTGCAGTAGAAGGAAAAGCTTTACACACCTATCAGACAAAGTCTTCCTGCGGTTTCATGGGAAACAAAGATGTCTTTTGTCAAGGAGCTATGAAGACCTGAGAGCAAAACTGGCAAAAAGGACTCTCTTCAAAATATTTAAGGTACGCTTGATGAAGTCCTATTATAAAATGATAAAGCCTCACACGTTATGCAACTCTCCTTTGCTGTTACAGCCATTCAAGAAATACAAGGTCTACAAAACAGACATTTTGCTCTGGGATAACCACTGAACCACTGCTACTAGATCAACTAGTAGAGCGGGAAGAATTAGGTAAGCTTTTAAATATGCAAGAAGGGCTATATTTTTTCCCAGTTATGCCAAGTGATTTAATGATACAGTGCCTTTACTGACAACCCCTGCCTCAGGCCAGCAGAGCAACACTGCCGTTACTGAAACGCTGTGATTTTTCATGTCGCCAGGAGATGGCAGAAGAAAGCAATCGTGAGCGATTTCAGAGCACAGTACACTCATGACTGGCCCTTAAAGGGAGCTGTTACTGAGGTACAAGAAACTGCACTGGTTGGATCGAGGGAAAATGTGAAATGTACTGGATGAATTCAATTGGTATTGACCTGCGTGTATACATCAAATGATCTACACTCTATCCTTTTCCATGCAGGTTTTCTGTATAAGAAAAGCCTGTAGCAGCACTCTTTTTTCCTGTACACAGCGCAGTTTGGCTAGATTTTGCTCCACTGGCAAAATCTGTTGTACAAAGCAGGCCCAGACATAATGCAATCACCCAACGTAAAAAGTAGGGTGATTCTTTTTAGTCTTTTGTTCTCTCTCTTTCCAAATATGTTTCTCTTCCCTTCCCCTTTCCCTCCTGTCAGAGCAGGAAAAGAGCCAAGATAGTGCAAACATCCCCTCCTCTGGCTTGCAAGAAGAGAGGGCGGTGCGAGGGGCAGATGCTGGGTGGGAGAACGCACCTGAGCACTGACAACCTGTTGCACTGAGTTGCTGGACTGGGCGGTGGGCTGGCGCTGGTGGTCACGTCAGACAGCATCTCTCCTGCCTGTTCTTCAGGGGAAAACATGGGTGACGCGGGTCTCACAGAGGGGACAGTTCCACTGCCAGGACAGAGCCTCTCTCAGGAGCTGGCAGGGCTTTGATAAAGGCCTTGGATGGAGGAGTCCATGCTGCTCATGCTGTCTCCCCAGCTGCTTTCATTCCAAGTATTTCTCTTGAAGGAAACAAGCCCTCTACAAGAATGGAAATTGGTTTGGAAAGTGCAATCAGACTGGCTGGGGGCTTTGAGTTAACCAAAGGCATTACTCCTCCTCCCCATCCAGAGCAATGCTTCCCTTGCATCCTTCTAAAAGATAAAAGAAAGCTGAAGAAAACGTATAAAGGTTATTGGGCCTCAGTGAAAATTATCAGGCACCTATTAACCAGCAGGAGTTTTTTCCAAACAGCAGCACTGCACATACCCTGGGAGTCCCGGCGGTGAGGTCCCAGCAGTGGCCCCAGTCCCCATCCCAGTGGCAGCC
>NW_009631408.1:6386-21808 GCF_000690535.1 Cariama cristata | reverse complement strand
CCCCCCCCCTCCCACCCCACACGGCCTCCCGCAGCCGGTGGGAAACGTGCAGCAGAGCCTGCTGCCAACTTGCTTTTAGTTCATGTCAGAAAGAGGCATCGAGGACATGTATCAGTAGCCTTTGCAGTTCATCCAACAAGGGGACAAAGCCTCAGGGCCACGGCAGCCACGCTGGAAGCCCCGCGGCAGCAGGCCCACCCTAGGGCCCTCCACCAGCACCAGCTTTCTCACCCACCCTTCACCCATCCTGTTCCTTTTTTCCCCAGAGCCTGAGCTAACCTCCTTGGAGCTGATGGAGGCAAGGTGCTTGTTGGGGGGTGTAGGGGTGAGGCAATTAGGGAGTTTTGTACTAGGACCAGCCCTTCTGTCCAGTCTGCAGGAATTAAAAGCATCATGAGGTTTAGGAAGTAGCTGGAAGATATGGAGGGGAAGAATCACTCTAAATTTGTCCTGTTTCTTGTGCTGTCTTCCCCTAGACTCTGCTCTGGGCTGATGGAGAATGATTGACTCATGGGTCAGGGCAATCCCAAGCACAAATACAGGCTGGGTGGAGAATGGATTGAGAGCAGCCCTGAGGAGAAGGACTTGGGGGTGCTGGTTGATGAGAAGCCCAACATGACCCAGCAGTGTGTGCCTTGCAGGCCAGAAAGCCAACCGTACCCTGGGCTGCAGTAAAAGCAGTGTGACCAGCAGGTCGAGGGAGGGGATTCTGCCCCTCTACTCTGCTCTGGTGAGACCTTTCCTGCAGTACTGCCTTCAGCTCTGGAGTCCTCAACACAAGAAGGACCTGGACCTGTTGGAGCGAGTCCAGAGGAGGGCCATGAATGTGATCAGAGGGCTGGAGCACCTCTCCTGTGAAGACAGGCTGAGAGAGTTGGGGTTGTTCAGCCTGGAGAAGAGAAGGCTCCGTGGGGACCTTACAGCAGCCTTCCAGTACCTAAAGGGGCCTACAAGAAAGCTGGGGAGGGACTTTGTAAAAAGGTATGTAGTGATAGGACAAGGGGCAATGGCTTTAAACTGGAAGAGGGAAGATTTAGATCAGATATAAGGAAGAAATTCTTCACCATGAGGGTGGTGAGGCACTGGAAGAGGTTGCCCAGAGAAGCTGTGGATGCCCCTTCCCTGGAAGTGTTCAAGAACAAGTTGGATGAGTCTTGGAGTAACCTTGTCTAGTGGAAGGTGTCCCTGCCCATGGTAGGGGGGGCTGGAACTTGATGGTCTTTAAGGTTCCTTCCAACCAAACCATTCTATGATTCTATGACTAGCCAGACCTTCAGTTCTAACCTGCCTTGGCACCCTTTCCACCTGTCTTATGAATGAGATGTCCACAATATCCATTATTAAATATCAAATCACATAACATGGGCACCAAATATCCAGCATCTATCTCCCAGGCTGGGAATACATTTGTCACTGTGAACCAAAATTCATTTCACAGTGGCAGCAAGGAAGAGGATGACAAGGAATCAAGAGTGAAGAAGCAAAGGAAAAATGTTTAAAGCAACTTTCAACTCCTGTGATGATGAAGAAAAACAACTGACAATATGGGTGCCCATCACCTGGGCAGGAACACCCTTGCCCCACGAGATGATACTAACACAGACCCCAGTGCCCTCACACCTTCTCCCTTAGGATTCTGATCCTACTTGGCTTTTTAAGGTATTGTTTCTTACATTGCTTCTTTTGGTAAATTGACTTTGTTCCCAGCTTGTTTCGTGGTTAGCAGCAGAATCAGCTTCATCTTGTGAGGAAAGCGAGTGATGGAAGCTCTGCGGCTGCTGGCAACACCACAACAGCACTGCCAGCACCTAGGAGCTTTCTTTTGCCCTTCGGCTGCCCACCTCTGAGTTACGCAGTCCCACCTGCTATTCAGAAGTAGATTAAGCCTTCCTGAAAATGAATACGTTTAACAGAGTACAAAATTACTTTGAATCTGGCCTGGTCCAGGACACCCTACAACCTGGGTCCTTTTGCCAAGCTTCCGGCAACTGATCATCTAGGTCAAAGGAGCTCCAGGGAATGCTTAATCCTGTGCCAGACATGAGGTGAGCAAGCACATACCCTTTACATGCTGAGGTTTTAGTAGGTATGTGTGTATGGGGGAAACAACACTGTATAGACATCTGTTCCCCTTTCATGCTTGAAAGGAAAACCCTCCCTTTTCGGCACTGAAGCTTTAACTTCAAATGCCAATTTGCTATCTTTTTTTAGTGAAGACAATAGCAAGAAACTTCTCAGCACAGGTAGTTTATCCCCAGAACAAAGGCAATTTCAGAACTGTCCAGGAATTTGAAAGCTCTGGGTAGAAGGGAGTTTCTATTTATATCCTGCTGGGTGAGGTGTATATACCTGCATTTTCTATTGCTGTTCTATTGAGCAAGGTGTATATACCTGAGAGGGAACAAGCATACATGCAGGTCAGCTCAGAAGGGAGGAAGCTCCTGCACAGGTGACAGAATCACAGTTGTGGTGCTCTATCAGCTCTTGAGAGGGCTACACGGAGCTCTGCTCTTCTGCCACTTGCTCTTGACAATTGCCACAAGTAAGGGCTGAGATTGGCTAGGTCAGTCCTAACCCAAAAGATCAAATCTGATCTGAAACACAGGAGCCCACAGCCAGGTCAGCTCAGTTGAGCACTCTTCTCTGTTTCTGGGACTGTCAGACACAGGAAGGTGATTACTGACTTCTGACTATTGGAAAAGAAAAACGTGCCATAGAGCTGAGGTGCTTTCTTGTCCTGACTTACTAAATGCCTGTTGCCTGTCCCAGTTTCTTCATCTGTGATGACAGCAGACTGTGCTAGGGTCTGCTGATCACACCTGTCCCATTTTCTGCTTTTCTAGGGTCATAAACAATTGTGATTACCAAATAACTCCATCTGGTTCCTCTGTTAGCTTAAGCATCCTGTTGATGAATCACAAAAGGTCATGACAGGCAAGACCTCTACAGTTAAAAATTCCAACTCCCTCTGCTAGAAGAGATGCTGGCACGGTGGTGAGGCTCTCCTCGTACACACACGGCTTGCCTTCTGGCCAGTTACATCTCCTCGATGCAGGATGCTACATCTTGACTTTACAGCTCCTCTGTGTGGCTACACCTGCTTTCACAGCGGGACCTATTAGCACCAACCAGCCCCCCTTGCAGAGATCCGAAAGCATGCCACCTTTAGGCACAGGAATGCAGCCTCCTGCTCCCAGAGGAAATAAAGACAAAATCCTGGCCAAAGAGGGAACCATAAGAACAGAGCTAAGGTTATGACTTTTGGTCTGTATTTGATGTCTGGATAATAAGGTGACCAGTCTCGTACAGAAACCTAAGGCAAGTTAAACAACACAGAGGAAAATAGTGGTTTTCCTGAACTGCAGGACAGAGGATGTGCAGAGCCTCACCTCTCGCACCCTCTGTGGCTGAGGATTTCATGCAATATCTCTTCCTAAACCCTTCAGAGCTCAGATTTAAGTATGGTTGATAACAGCTGTGCTGCTTTTTTGTTTCTAAAAAGAATGATTTTCCCTTTGTACTGTTTGCATTTTGTCATGCTGCTTTAGTTCACTCACTCTTTTCCTGAGTTTGGTAAAGAAGCTGGTGTGAAAACAAGAATGGAAAAAAAGAAAATTATCAAAGACTTTTTATATATATATATATATATGAGGGAGAGATTTTTCAAAGGCAGAAAGGGGAGTCTATCAGGTTATGCACCTAAGTAACATTTATGCCCTTGAAAATCTTTCGCTTACAGTGCTTAATTGGTCTGTGCAAATCCATCGCCAGAAGAGGTAATTGACCATTTTTACAGAAGGATCAGTTACAAAAACACTCCAGGCTATTGTTCTAGAAATTAAAAAAAATCAGAAATTATGGAAAGAATATGTTTCAGGGCATCAGCCAGCCTCTCTTGAAACTACACAAATTCACTTGGTGAAAACAACAGCAGACACAATGAAATGAGTTGTATATGAAGAACTGAGATCTCAAATGTGATATTATGCAGAAGGTAAAGAGTCTGTACTAGATAAGTAACAGCTCAATGTGTTACCAAGGGTGCACTTTGATTTTGATGAATGTTAAAAGAACCTTTAGCCTTGAAAATAAAGAGGATAATTTCTCTCTAGGCAATGGCTGCTCATGAAAGCCATAAAATAAGAGCACTGGAGCCCTAATTTTATAGTGCTTTTTAAATGATTTTCAAATGGTCCAGCTGCTTTGTGCCACAATAACACAAGGCAGAGATATTTACGCCGGCAATAATAAGCATGCATCAGCCTGCCCGAGCTCCTCTCCGCAGGCAGCCCGCGTTAGGCAAAACACACATGGAAAGCTGATACTTGCCAATGCGGATTGATCACAATTACACCATGGCTAGAGCAATCCTGGGAAGTTGCTTTTTCCACCAGATAACTTGATTGTTTTTCTTGTCTGTGTCTCGCCTGCAAAGCATGGGATGTACACGGCTGGCAATGGTGATTCTATTTTGACACTTGAGAGCCTGCCAGCTCTGTGTGCCTCTTAGGCTGTACCGTCCTTGGCAGACTTCTCTTTTCAGAAATAGGAGGGCAAATTCAGCCCTGGGTTGCACCACTGGTTTTTGGTGGGAGTTTCCCCAAGGATTAATTTGGCCCTAGTGCTGGTGTTCCGATGTTGCACAGCGTTATCTTGCAAAGAAAGGCATGCATGCGGCAAATGAGCTCTGGGCAAGTGCTACGTAGTTCTGCTGAAACGCTGGAATTGCCACCAGCAACTTTCCCCAGGTATTTTATCTCTGCTTGTCTAGGACTTCAGTCTAAAACTACAATTTGTTTTCCAGGACCTGCTCTAAGATGAGAACTACCCCAGGGTAGTCTAGCTTAGCTTGCCAATTTGGGTAGTCATTTCAAAAGTCTGATTAGTATTTTATCTTTGCAGTCACCTTTCCTTTGTGAGACATTGAGAGAAGACAGTGTACTTGGAGAAACCTGTCTTCTGAGCAAGCAGAGTAGGGTTGAAAGACCAGTTCCTTTATGAAATATTCCTGTAAAATTAAAGAACTTGGCTCTTTCTGTGCTCACTAGTGCTAGAGACACAGCAATGTTTGCATAAAAAGAATTTTGGTAGGAATGGAAAATTCTGAGCATGAAAGAAAGCTAATTTATGGCTGAAAATTTATTAAATTTGCTGTAAATCTTAGGTCCATAAAGCTAAGACAGGGCTGGGCAGAGGGCATGGCAGAAGGAAGGTACCTCCGGAAGGTCCCTGGCCATTGACCATCTGTTGTCACCAGAGTGGGAACATTCTGGTCCCCATCTGGGTGACTTCTTGTACATGTTGGACTACAACACTTTTTTGCCCCTTTTCATTTGCTGATTCCAATGCAGCAAAACAGGTTAGTATCTTTTTATGTCCAGGGATCTCCTTAAGAGCTTTAACTTTAAACAGGGGCCTATTTTCTCTTGGAGTTGAGTTTTATGAGTTTTAATGAGCAGAACGGACAACAAACCGGGAATGTATCTTAGATGAGTATCTAGCACATTTGTGGCCGCCATTTAACCAAATGATTGAGGAGTGACTGGAGCATATGAAATTCAGAAACCTTCTGCCCCCTAAACAGAGAGGAAAGATAGGTTTGATGCCAAAGCTTTAGGTCAGGTTCCTTTCATGTTTATGTCATATACAGATAGTCTGTCTGATGTTTCTCCCTGTCACTTTGATCTTTTTTTTATTTCATATGAGTTTAGAGTTTACATAGGTGTATAGTGTATCTCAGCTCAATACGAAAATCCTGCAGCCTGATGCAATTGCTCGCTACTGGATAACTCTTTGGATAGCATTGCCTAGTGGGAAGTGACAGAAGATCACAAGGTAAGCCAGCACAAGGGAAGCAGATCTGCTTTTTCTTAGAATACAGTGAACAAAGATTTTCCCTATAAAATAGAAATGAATCTGTGTAGCACTGTTCCAGGCTGTACAGAATAGTGCTATGGCCACCGATTGTGTAAGTTCATACTTCTGCCTCACTTGCATCTCATCTCATCTCATCTCTGAGAGATCCAATTTACGGCAGCTGAGATAAAGTAGCCTCCAGGGTATTACATTAATTCCTTTCATAAATCAAGAACCAGTTTTTGTTACTAGAGATCTGAGTCCAGAACTAGAGGAAAACACATGGCATTAGGCTTTGTAAATGGCCAATTGGCCTGTCTCTATGATAGCTCTTTGCAGCTTTTGGCTGTTTCTCAAACCAGAAAGTAACAATTTTTGTGTTGTATATTCTGATGAATCAATACAGAGAAACTTAAAAAAAATCAGTGGTTTCTGACTGAGAATTCAGAACTTTCTCCCCACTCACTAAAACACAGCATCATTCCTTTATATAATTGCTTTTATTTTCTCTCCTGCTACAGAAGATACACTCTGATGATTACCAGTAGACCATGTGTGATCCTTGCCACTGACTTGGACATAGTTTTCTTGGTTAATCCTAAACTTTCAGGATCCTGCTGTTCTCCCACCTGCTAATGGAGACAATGTCTGCAAGTGGATAATTAGGCTTACCCAAGTGGTTGAGTGAGGTTTAGCTAGGGCTAATGGTGAAATGCACTCAGAGGCGGTACCGAAATGTGCGCCAAGGTGAAAGCCGATCAAGTCCTCTGCAGGTATTCCATAATAACGCATTTCCTGGCCATGGAAAGTTTGGTCTCCTTTGCTTCCTCATGCAAAATGTGCTGCGTTCAGTGCATGGGTGACACAAGCCTCTTCAGGTCTTTCCTCTTAACAGGCAATGGAGCTGTGGAGAACCATGTACGAAAGCTCATGACAAAAAGCAGCTCAAGGTATCTTGCTGCCTTATAACGTATTTCTGCCTGTAGAGCCCAGTGCCCATCACTCTTTGAGACATGTTGTGTAAAAAAGGGTAAGGCAGTAAAAGAAAGGTAAAAGGTTGTGATTTCTGCATATACTCAAAATATATGTGGAAATGCAGAATTTCAAGTTATTTCACTTCTGAAAAGACAGTTTCCTGTCTATAACTTCCTGTAAATTTAACAAGTATTGCAGGCTCCAGTTGACTACAAAGGCATTGGGAATTACTGACCCAAACACCTTACAAAAATTCACTTTAGGTAGCTCAGGTTCTCCTATAACTGGACTTGAAATATGTATGCTGAAAGAACACACTCAGGTTTTAGCATAGCCTGTAACTATTTTGCCTCAGTCTGTAATTGTACGATGTTTCTTTGCTGGAGTGCTATCAGCCTTGCTAATCTGGCTAAACTCCAGTTAATAAACCTGCTTGCTTAAGATCAGCATTAAGTTTGATTTCTGCAGGATATTTTACATCTTATGCTCTCAGCTGCTTATTACATAGCACTTTAAAAATATTTTACCTTTCAACCCAAAGGGTCTTGGCCTTGGCCTTTCATATAAGCAATAGCTGATAGCCAGACAAATATTTAATAATCAGTTTGTTGACCACTTCAAAGTCCTCCAGGATGAAAGACATCATGTAAAGCCAGCCATCCCTACTTTATTTTACAAAAGGTATTTAACTTGTTTAAAGAGGCTGACCATCAAATTTCTGATAAAGTCATAAGGAGAAATATTTCTTATAAAATACTGCATTAATTCTAGTTGATCTTTAATTTCCAAGTAGCTCCTCAGAAACTGCACATAACTGGTTCCACATAAACAAGCAGTGACAATTTATGGTACTACTTTAGGTTATTTTAGCTCTGGCACAAGTCCTGATGCTTGTTTCTCAGCAAGAGAAACATCCTCTGTTTATTGACTTCACTGAGTATTGGGTTGGGCCCTAAATGTAAATACTCTCTCTATTCCCCATTTCCACCTCAGGAAGATCCCATGAAACCTTGTTCTTAGGTGTTGTTCATATTTGTCTTATTGATGTCGGCAGAATAAAGAAAATTCTACCTATAGCACTTGATAAACTTTCAGTTTCACTGATTGCATTTATATGGTAAATGTTTGCAGCCTTTATAAAATCTGTTTGTTGAATAATTATAAAATAATGCAAAGCAATAAAGAGAATTTTACTCTCTTTTTAATTAATTTTATTCTGTTCTGTCGGTTCTTTCTTTAATGGGCAGTCCCTTTCCTTTCTTCTATGCTAATCTTAAATTTATTTTAAGGCAATGAAGTTTAACATCACTAACTAAACAAAGTAGTTGGACAGCATATGTTAACGAGTACTGTATTCCTCAGCCCTTCAGAACAGCTCAGCCTCAAATAACACTTACATATCGTCTATGTAGAGATTAGGCCACCCTTCACCCATGTGATTTAATTCCAGCTTGCAGCTGTCCAAAATACCTGGCAGTTCCTGGGCAGAGGGAGTGCCAGGCTCAGAGCATTCCTGGGCTGACGGGGTCTGACCGTCTTCAGGCGCTGACCTCTTTGGTGGCCACAGATTTAGGCAGGGGTAAGTCAGCTGGATGCCGCTGCTGCAGAATCCACAGGGCAGACTTTTTGCTGAAGCATGCTTTTTGCTGCTGCTTGATGTTCCCAAGCAGGTGGCTGTCTCTAAATACGGCATGCGCCTTGGTGCCTCCCCGGATTAGCTCGGCACTACATCCCTAATGGAACTGGGAACAGCCGCAGAAAAGAAAAGTCTGCATTAAGCGAATCTTATGCAAAAAAATGCTACTCCTCTCCCCAAGTAAGCTATATTGCTGTGCCTGCCAGCATAGAGCTTTCCCCATGAAAGAAATGTCAGTCAGTGCAACTGAGATGCAGTCCCAAATGCCTCATGTGACCCAGTTCTAATAATAAGCTACCAGGAAAGAGGGGACAGCTCATATTAGAGGTGAGTTCAAAATAAAGACCATGAGAGCAGGTGTTCTGGGCCTCACCAAAAGTCACATTGAGCCCACTACCCTGCATCTGACTGTAGGCTTTTGATGCCTACAAAAATAAGAACACAGAAGCATGAATTATACTGCTTTCTAACACTTTCCCAGCTCCAACTGGCTGTAGCTCATGAGCTTCCAGATCTGGACAGAGTTTCTAAGTATTTGTAACCCTGAATAGATTTCTGTTCCATAAAGTTTTCCAGTTACCCCTTGAATGTTTACAGGTTTTTACCCTCTGCAGCATCCTGTGGCAAGGCGTTACTCAGCTCACCTAAACCTCCTCCTCTTGTTTCAGACCTGGCTTCTACTGACTTCATCTGATGCTCTCAGCTCTTGTGCTGGAAAATAAAATTAAGGGAAGTTTCCACCAGGATCTTACATGGCTCCCTTCAGGTGACACTGTGGTTTCATGATTGCTTTAAGCAGATTTAAGTCTGCCGTAGCTATAGCTGGGACAGCCCCTTTCACTCTGCTCTCTGTTCACAGACACACACTCGCAGGCTCCATTGAACTGGCACTAGCCCTTATGACCCACTTTGTAAGGTGGCTCAAAAGAATAAAAAAATTGGTTTTCAGATCCTCTTCAGAGGAGGTCTAACTCTTCTTCCTGGCATAGTCCTTTCCCACAGGAGGAGCGTGTTCCTGAACCGTACGCATTCTGCTGTGGGCTTTGTCAGATGCGTTCTTCAGCTAAACGCTAAAATAAAGTTGAAAAGAGATAAAGGAATTAAGAACAGATTGAGGCGAGACCCCATCATAACGCAAGCCTGGGGCAGGAAGGCCTGTGTACCTGTTTGTTTCAGAGGAGATGGAATATAATCGGCTCCTCATCAGGCTGACAGCTCCTGTGGGCTCCTGGGGAGGTACGCAGGCACCGCTGCACGAGCCTAGGTGCTCTGGCCAGATCAGCAGGTACCCAGCTTACCTTTAAGTACTTAAATATCTTTCAAAATGGGACCCTTCCTCAGTTAGGTGTTAAAATTCAGTGCCTTTAGTCTCCTGGGTTGTGTAGACCCTGTTGACAGATGTGCATTTTCTGAACAAAGTGCCACTGGTGAGGCAGTATTTTTCTTTTGTTTTGGTTCCTTAGTCTAACTTGCCAAACCAATACTTGAAATACAAGTTTTCCTGGTGATAGTGGAGAACAATGAAGCACTCATGTCACATAATGACCTGAACCATGGTAGTGTAAGTGATAGGTGAGAAGGTCTCTTTTCTTCCTAGCACATCACAGCAGACAATGTTTTCTGTTTTATGAAGTTACAGGACTAATTCTACTTCTTTTGCTTATGTTGACCAAAATCTTTTTCCCTGAGCAGACCTGGAGCCAAAGTTAAACTGTATATAAGGAAGGGAGAAATACAGGCAGGCAGAAAATACAGGCAACACACTCCACAGATTAAAACCACTTCCGTTATTTGCTAGTGCCCTTCAAAAGAGTTTCTCACTAATTCATTCCCTCCACTGAGGTAAGTAAGTCTTGCTGTACATGATTATTATTGTGGCATGGATGCCATACTGACTCAGCTTCATTCCGTACTCTTCTCTTCTCTACCCTGGTGAAACAATACTCTCCCAGGATAAGCAGTATGTCCAAGAGCAGATACTAATTTACAACAGGAGCAGTTTTCACAGCTGTGGCTTTGTGGGACAGATGTTCAGGGGCATGAAAAGCACTATCCTGATGGGAGGTTCCATTAATTTTGTTCACATGTGTCTAATTTTGCCCAGCCTAAAGCCATTAAGATGCATTATTTCACTCATATGAATTTCAGATTTTTCAATGCCATGTCTTCAAAAGGTTTCCAGAATAAAACCTACTGTAAAGTGAATGAAGTATAAATTATAATGAAATATTAACTCATATAAATCCCTATTAACTCTAATGGAGAACTTCAAAGCAAATCCAGCTCCTCCTCCACCACTCTGCTGCTTTGTGAGGTATAAAGATTGTCCTAGCACTGTTGGGATTTAAATGTGATTTTCTATTTGATCTTTTTACACTACAATGTCTTCTCTTTCTCTTGTCAGTGGAGCTCTTTGGCAAGATTTAGGAAAATCTGAACAGTCAGACAGACCTCTGAAAGGATCAGAAATATGCTTATTTTGCAAAGCATTTGTGTACACTGAAATAGGGAAGGATTTCTGCATTCCCCTAAGTGCTAGGCAGAATCAGCATTCATGTCATAACCTCTCCAAGAATTAAGGAGGATAGAGGGTCTGAGAAGGAAGAGGTTCAACTCACAAGTCACCACTATTTAAGTCTTCTAATAACCTTGCAAGTCTCTTCCAGCAGAGAGGAAAATTATCAGAACTGATGCCTCAAATGCCAACAAACAAGCAGAAACGTATTTACTTAATCTAGCAGGGGAGGTTTATAAGGTCAGTTAATCAATAATTCAAACCAGTAGCAAAGGGCAAAACCAGATTTGATTATTGCTTCATGGTTCACCACAAGGTAACAAGCTAATTTTCAGGCAGAGTGGTAGCATGAATTTCAAATGCTGTTGCTGTGTTAAAAGTCACATTGGTTTAAGTACCAATTAACAGGTGATAGGAAAAGTGACATCCTCAAAACAGCTTAAAACTAATTCCTATCAATTAAGCCTAGCCATCAATGTAAGCTAAGTAAGTTCCTACCTGATGTTAAACCAGGGATGATTCAAAGCCACTTACACAGAACTGATTTGGGATAATTTGGAGAGAGAGTGAACTGATGAGTTCAGGCTTACAAAATGCTTTGAAGATCTGACATCTCTTTTTTTAATGTCCTCAATATACTACATAATATACATTAGCTTGCTGAAAACATTTACATGAGAAAAGGTTTGTGGGTTTGCTGACCCAGAGACTGCAGAAAGAGCTGCACAGAAGTTTATTCTGCTGGTGTGGGTCTTCAGGCTGTCACAGCTCTCTGTAGCACTGCAATATTTAGCAGACCAGTGAAAAAGGAATGTTTCTGTAGCAGTGCCTGAGCTCTTAAGAAATTGCCCTGGCCGCATCACCAGGCCTGAAACACAAAAATCTTTTCTTATGAGAACATGCACATGAGAACTGTAACCAAACTGAGACAGTTGGTTACGTTACACTCCCAAGTAAAGGGGACTCAAACATACTGTCCTGCTAGATGCAATTATTGAACTTGCCTCTACGAGCATTAGCACAAACCAGGAACAAACTCGGTCCATCTTAATAACTCCAGTGGAGTGATCTGTTAGCACCATGCTAGGCACAGCAGCTCTGCAGCACAGTGCTTACAGTGCTGATGTTGGCTGTACCGGTCTTGGAGGAACTGAGTTATCGGAATTAATCCATGTACAGCTCTGTTGACTTTTTTCTTTGATGCATAATTTTCTTCATTTTTTCAACATGCATTGATCATAGGAAGCCATGTATGTACAATGGCTATGAAAGCTGAAACTCAGAAAAGTGAATGTAAATGGGTTTGCCCTTTCAGCGGTCCTTCTTTTGCCGTAGCTGAACATCCAAATTTCGCAGGTGTTTTAGAAAGCCGCGATTGGGTGAAATCCATCGATGTTCCTTCACTGTTTTGATGGCTTCAACCAATGAGAGGTGGTGATTTATCATGAGATATGCTAGGACAAGGGAAGCTGACCTGCTTACTCCAACTGCACAATGTACCAAAACTTTAGCTGGTAAAAAAAAAAAAAAAAAAAAAATTATAACCATAGAAGAGAAGCAGTACAGTGGATGAAGTTTAATTTAAAAGGAAGACAAATCCCTTCTTCCTTCTCGAGATTGGTCAGAATAACACTGCAAACATGATGTACTTCCTACCCTTCCAATAAATCACATGAAGTGCTAACAACTTTTCTAATTTGCAATTGTTACACTCACTTCTATGAGAAGTGCAATGAGATCCCAACCTGATCTCAGAAACACTGGTAAATCAAAGAAAACCCTGTTGAAGCAATGAAGTTCTTCTATTGTGAGCAAGAGGAAAAGCAGACCCACTGATTTCAGAGGAACTTACTTAGGTGAAGAAGAATGCTAAAATTTGGCCTGAAAGGACGGCACTAACACATTAACCACCGAGAAAAATGACTGGCCTAGTACCATTGCATAATAAGGGAATTTATTGTGCCTGTAATTCCCTCTTGAAGACAGAACTTGTGATACAGACTGAGACAGCTCCATTAATGCCAGTTTATTCATGCTGAGAAATGGTCTTTTACATAATACAGGTTAATTAGTATTTTATTGCACCAGCACCAAGAAGCTCAGTCTCTTGTGCAACATGCTATAAATCTCCTTGGATAAAGGTAAATCTTCTCCTTGGGAGCACAGCCCTGCAGGCTCTGTTCACACAGGAAGCTCATCTGCGATATATGAGCTTCTTCATGCAGTTGGTGGCTGCAGAAATCAGGACTTTTGTTCTTTATTCATTTGTTCTTACAAATACAGTTGCCATAAGTGGATCTCAAAAGGGAGTGTCCATTTTAAATATATGGTTTTGCTTCTCCCTTTTTGAATCAGACTTTCCTGCCAGATATTTTTCTCTCTACTCTGCCTCCTCTCCTCTCTACCCCAACCTCTCCCCTGTACTGTTCATCCCTTTTCTCATGTCAACTTTCTGGGATGTAATTGGAGCTAGATCCATGTACCCAGCACTGCCTCCTCCTGCCACCCACCGTGCAGGTGACCAGCAGCTGGCAGGAGACCATGTAGTGACTTGTCCACCACTGAGCTCATGGAGCTGACCTGTTACGAGAGGTTGCCGACTCACACAAAAATGTGACCAACAATAATTTCGTACCTCCTGGCGTGTTCAAGGCATTGTGGATAAATTGTGCCGCAGAGAAAAAGAACTGGCTTATATCAAAGCTTGGGAGGTCATGGGCTGGTACACCATAATAATCAATGGTTGCTCCGTAGAAGTCCTGGCCTCCATGGCTGTACGTGGTGCCATGGGCAGCATTCAAAACATGTGTCACACCCATCTTCCACAAAACAAATCTGTTGTGAGCTGTTACTCTAAGGAAAAGACAAAGACAAACAAATCGAGATGGGTGCAGATATATTCACAGAGCAGGAGAAGCACTGCGATTGCATCTGCCAAGCCCTTTGCTGGAGCATCAGCCTGTGCATTGCTTCTAAGGGCTAACGGAGAAGCAAGTACCAGCTTAGTCATAATTTTATCTCAGAAATCATGCTGTCTGCAGTGTAAATGACAGCAATTTGCAAAACTATGAGTTGTCTATAGCTGCACCTATAAGGCATACTTACAGACAGAATGTATGGTGTACAGCAGAGGTGTGTCTGTAAAGCTGTACTTACAGATCTCCTAAGAAGAGATTAGGCCATACTTCATCAACGTGGTTGCAAGAGGGCCGCCCGGTGTTCAGGAGCTGCTCAATTTCTTTAAGGGAGGGGATATCCCCTGTGCATGTCCCAGTGCCTTCGGGTCCCCGGAGGCCCAGCACTTCCACCCCAGACATGCCGAGCGCCAGGGAGAGACCCCGCTCCCACTGGCCAGAGGCACGGTGCTGTGTGCTGGGGTGCTGCCAGCCCCCGGGGTGGTCATGGGGGAGGCCAGGAGATGGGCTGGGGCAGGTGCTGGGCAGCAGCTCCCGCCGCTGAGTCACGCTGCTCCTGCATTGCAGTGTCCCCCGAGTCCCGCACCCAGGGCTGGCCGCTCGCCTGTGCATTGCCCTGACAGGCACAGCCGGTTGAAACAGATGCATGTACCATAGTGGGCATTACTGGCTCTGCTGCACAGCAACCTCGGTGCCAGGGGCATCAGCCTCAGGTGGTGGCAGCCCCCTGCCCGCAGGATGTCCACCAAGACACGGCTGTGACTGTCCTCAGTGGTGTCCTCAACACAGCAGCAGCAGTTAGTGAGATCTGGCTGTTCATCACAAGCAATTAAAGGCCTGACAAAGGAAAAACAGAAACCTGTCTGGTGCAAGAAGAGTGGCAACTCTCCCCCAGTAACAACTGTCTCCTATTTATTTTGAGGTGCTTAAAAACATAGCTGTGAATGGGTCAGAAGTGCACCAGCAGGCTCTACTGATATGGTCACCACAAGGTTAAACACCAAGGGGATGATGATATCTTGCCTATCACAAATAAACTAGAGAAATGTATTTCTTGAAGCTACTGTTTCTTCATCAAGTAAAATTATCTGAGCCAAACTGTACATTATACTTTTAAGCTTTTCTATTGCAGTCACTAATTTCATCACTGTGTTGATACAATACACCTGCCATGTATTGTATGATACCTCCCTCTGTTGAAAAGAGAACAAAGAATGTGAGTATAATGGTTGTCAGGTGAACCTTGTAAGCCACTGAGTTAGTTTATATAGGAAGGTCTGGTGAGCCACAAGTTGGAGAGCCATGGTATCAAATTGTGGTATTAGTGGGCCCTTTCAAGTACAGCAGTGCCTGTGCTTCTGGTCTGCAGGATGTGTGACTCCTGGCAGGGGGCTGCAAAACTGCCAGTGATGGAGCTTCAGGGCAAAACACATGAAATGCTGATGCTCTTCCTTTGTAAGCCTGGCAGCTGATGTGCTGAATCATGGTTCATCTACCAAAGCAGTCCAGAAAAGAAGATGACCCA
>NW_009631408.1:0-6355 GCF_000690535.1 Cariama cristata | reverse complement strand
CCTGCTGATACTACCCCTTGTAGAAAAAGGGCAATAAATGGAAAGGACCCTTGGTCAGGTCTGAAGCAGCTTTATTCCATGTGCATTGATTTACTATGATGGAGAGAGGGTTTGCTTTATTTTATCAAGATAGGTATCATGGAGAGTTGTTTGAAACCAGGTATTAAAAGTCTGGACTAACTAACTATGCCTGGGAGTACTCAGGGTGAGAGATCACCCTGATACAAGGCAATAGCTTCCAGCATCAGAGGGTGAGAGTTATATCCAAAAAAAAAGTGACTTTGTTTATAGTCTTTCATAAAGCAGAAATTGTTAAAATTCTGTGGATTTAGAGGAGAAACTGTTTAAGATCCTCCTGTATATAAAGAGAATGTTAGTTCCCATTGCCATTCATTGCCATTTATGTTCTGGCCTAAAAGGTGAAAAAAGAGGAACTGCAAGCAGCAGTGCTTGCTTAGAGGGGGCAGTGGGACACGCAGCCAGGCTGTGCTGGGAGTGAGGGCATATCCAGAGCGGAGAGGACTGTGAAAACGGTTTATACTTCAAGCACTATGTATATTTCCTTAATATGTCATCTTATTTTTCTGTTTTGTTCTTTTCTTTTCCTTCAGTAAACTAGAGCTTTTTAAGCTGATTGATTTGTGCTCATGAATGTGGAAAACTGACTGAGCAGGTGAAGTTGTTTAATTTAGTTTACTTTTCTCAGGTTTCTGGGAGGAGGCTCAAGCTGAGGCTTTACTAGCAGGTTTTTTAAAATGTAAGCCCAGCCCTTTTGTTGCCAATCGAGTTCTGTCAGAAATGTGACACACTTGTGTTTAATTCTGGCCCTTTTCAGCTGTGTAACTTTTACTGGCCTCTACTGCAAATGTGCTAAGAATTCAGAGTTCATCTGTGGCATGAAAGTTTTTGAGCAGAAAAATATGAACTCCAGAAGAATGATCTCCAAGCCCTGTGTGCCTTGAATGTTTGTATGGCATATGTCCATTTGCTTCAAAATGCTGACCTTTCACACCTAACATCTTCTAAACATTTAATAGTCTGTAAACATGACTTTGGTAAAGATGTGTTACTGACTTTTTTTTGCCAGGAGCTGTCTTTGAAACAGACAGGAAGCAGAAATCTGGCTCTCAGACCAGCTCCCTTACACATTAACCCACAGGATGTATCCTCACTAGAGAGAATGAGACCATCTCTTCTCATTCTGTGTTCTCCCTTGCCTGCCATTCTGCCCACGGCACCAGGCTTGGATGTCTCAGAATATACCTCTCCTTCCATGTGTTTACACAGAATTTAGCCATCAGGTCTGTGAGTAAATCCAGGACAGTCAGGCTCTTTTCTACTGAGCTGTACCTTGACGTGAAACTCCCAGGAAGCTGGAGATCCTTCTCAGCAGAAGTACTAACTCCCCTAAGTGAAGCTGAAGGCTTTGTTCTATCATGTCCTTGCTCCTGGAGCGCCTTATTTTCCCCTTGTGTTAACATTCAGGGAAGAGACATGATTCTCTGACTTTGTGAAGAATTGTTGTATTTTAGTTTGTGTAAAAGTAGCCTGAATGCAAATGCTAAAAAAACTACAGAAAGCATGAATTTAGCTTGGTCCTCAAATTTGGCAGGACATTCCTTCCAGGTGTAACCTTTGGTCCAGATGGGTTTGGCTCTCCACAGGTTGCCTCTTCCCTGGCCCTTTTAAACCTACTAAGGGTGGATGTAAAAAGCAACAAACTGATACATGGTGACACTGAATAGAGGCAAAATCAGCTTTCTGTGCAGTCGGGACTTTTTGAGACTCCAAGAATTTGGACATTCTCCTGACCTTTGGGATAGTGGGCAGCTTTAAGCCAAATATGTGTGCAATTATATATGATCTTAAAATAGCTGCTGTTCAGTTGAAATTAATGCATGATTAATTTTGGAACACCCAACAGAAGGCATCCTTTTAATCAGGGACTATGCCTTTGTGATTACTTTGTAGGTAGTACTTGGTGCAATAATCTAAATCAAACATTCCCTGGCTAATAACATATTAGGTGGCAACAGTGTAAACTGCCACGGAGTGCTCTAGTAGCATGCAACACGGCATTACCAGGAAAATGTGCAGCGGTTGAAAACAGGACATTCATGGAGGCTCTTCTATTGAAAATACTGCTATCAGTGCTAATTGATGCTGTGTCTGTGACACCCTTCCATCTCTCTAGTGAAAACCGGACCAAAATCAAACTCCTTTGACATAACCTGAAAGAAGAAAGTTTTTATAGTGAAAACGTTACAGCATGGAAGTTCAGCTATCTGTGATTCTATACATACAGTCACCTCCAACTGCAAAAGATCTACTCATTGCACCTATCAGCTTGTTTTGGGGATTTGATTTTTCAGAATGGCTATCTATCAAAGAAGAATTGAACTAATAGAACTCTGGTACATTTAGGTCAATAGTAAGTGAGACAGTTTTCTGGTGTTTTACAACATTAATGTATTTTTAACATATGGAACAATTTTGTCTGATTAGCACATGGAGTTTACTATTTTTTTTCTTCTTTATTTCATCCCACCGTTAAGTTCATTTTCTGCTTTGAAAACATAATTATGTTTCACTAAGTTGATTAGTTCTTAGACATTCAGTCTCTTTTTCTTCCATTACGGGAGTAAGAAATTGAAGATAAAATAGACGCTTGAAAGTTGACATATGACTGATCTAAGTATGCTTCAACTGAAGTACAGAGATTACAAAGAAATTATAAGGCAGGGCCTGATTTGTACAAAAATGAGACTACCAAAAAAACCCACTCCAAAACACAGAAAAAGAAAAAAGCATGATTTAGCTGAATTAGCATTTCTAGTGAAAGATCTCCCTCTTGCCATGTTGTATACTTTGCTGGAAAAGGATTTTCATAAGCAATTCATTCTCTGTTCAGCTGAGGCCTTTCTTTCCTGTGTACAGTCTTGAGATGTATTTGAGATAGATTATTTCAAATTATTAAATGCTAACAGTATTACTTAATGACAGAGTGTTTTAAAAAAAACACCATTACATTAACACATCTCATTTTTCTTTGCTATATAATATATTGTAACTAGAGCTAGTTGAAAAATTTCAATATAAATTTAAATATAAATTTCCTTTTTTTTTTTTTTAGAGTCAGCCTGAACACTGAATCAATATAACTATGTGAATTGCATAAATTGTTTTCAATCTCAAGATGCACTCAGTGTAATTACACATTTTAAAAACTTTTTTTCTTGGTAATCTGCAGTAGTTTTAAAAATATCTATAACATATCATTTGTCATAACTTCTCAGACTGACATGTCAGTATTGGCACTGCCTGTCAAACTTGCATCAATGCATTCATGTCACATGGCATGAAGTGACATAACTCAAAGTGATGGAATGAGGTTTATCAGAAATTTCTGTTAAATAAAGCACAAACTATTTAGATAATTCACCCTTTGAAAGAACATCAAACGTTAGTAAGGAGGAGTAGTTTTCAGCTTTGAAGTGCAGTGGCTAAGCAGCTATTACACGTCCACTTTCATTTGAGTTACAAGTTTCAAATTGTGCTCTTTATCACTTCCCTGTGTAAGCTAATTTGATCATTTTCAAAATATTTGTTAGGTGATGAAACTAGACAGAGCAGAAAAATGCCATTAGCAGTGATAACTTCAGATAGAAACTGACTGGTCGAGGCCGTATTCAGTGCTGAGGTTGCCAAATGGCTGCTGCAAACCAGCTCAGCAGCCTCCATAGCCGGGCACAGGGCTCTCTCCAGTGATGCATGGCCAGGCTGTGTATGTCTGTCTTCACAATTTTACTGTGGATGTGACTCTTTGTCAGGGGTTCACTGCATGGAAATCTATTGCTGATATAACATACCTTAGGGCCTGTAAACTTCAGATAGTCCTGGATTCACATGTATATATAGTTACGGCTCATTTTCCAACCTGGACTTTTAAAGTCTGGAGACTGAATTTGGGAAGTCGTTTGCAGGTGGATTGCTGGTCTTGCTATAAACAGTGGAGGGAAACAGGATAAGGAAACTTCTGCTTTCATTTCTGCTTCCTTCCTGCAATCCGGTGAGCTTGTGGACTCTAGTGCATGTTCATATTAAAAAAAAAAAAAACAACACACCAAAGCCACAGCACTCAGAACAAAGCAGCACTTTACCGCCACCTCCCAGGAAAAGGCCAAGAATGAGATCCCAGAAGGTGCATTAGCTCCAGGACTGTGCTTAAGACACTGATAGGGTGACCTATTCTATGATGAGACAGCTCTGTAGCCTGCTACAGTTATTTTTGCAGCAATTTTTAACTTCAGTTTTTACTTATTTTTACATTTTTAGTTTAAACCAGTTTTTCAGGTACAAGCAAATGCAGCAATGTATCATAAATTGTACAACTTGGCACCTGGAAGTGTGCAAAAGGTTGTGATTGACTGGCTGTTGGTGAAGAAAAATTCATGGCAGAAAAAGTGAAGAATACACATTGTAGAGAAGTACAAACTCTTGTTTAACTAAATTTCCTTGCTCTCCTATAATTCAGTTTTCCTTGTCAGATAGCTGCTAGTTATTTTAAATATGAATATGTGGACCTGGAGTAAGCAAAATTACCTCAACTTTCAACTAGCCTTATTAACAGGTCCGTTATTAACAGGAAGACAAGGTCCATTTGATTTTTGTTGTTGTTTTTTTTCCAGATTCATTTGTGTGTGTTCTATGGTTTGTCAATGATGAATTCAGAATTGTCAGTTTTTCATCTAGTGCATGTAAAGGGAAAGAAAGGGAACATTGCGAGGAGTGAAATTAATTCCTACATTGTTTGCAGAGGGTACTAAACTGGCAAAGAAATTGGAACATTCCCTCCAATTTCAGCAACTCATTTGGGAAACTACTCATCATTTGGTGTAAAAAATAAAAGCAGGATGGAAGAGGCTGCTTAGAGATAAGCATCTTTGAACCACTATCAGGGCATGTGGCAATGAGCAGAAGTTCTTACAGCTTCTTTCTGTTCTGAATATCCAGTATTTGATCTATTTAAAATTTATATAGCCCATTACAATTGAGATTGTACAATTGTGGACATTTGCATTAGATTGCTGGATGACTTGACAACTTGAGGTAGCTTTGAAGCATTTTGAAATGCAAAATTTCCTTGGTTCACCATAGCGGCATGCAAGCATTGCAAAAGATCCTTTTTTTCCTCTGTGAAGAAAGAATACATGGGCAAATTCTCTGAAAAGGCTAGTGTCATTAAGCTAATGGAGCTACAGTGGTACTTGCTTTTTACTTCAACTGGAGCTACAACTTAGACTTGTCTTGGAACTTATAGTAATTACATCATCAACAAAGCAAATTTGTAGTGTCCTTCAGACCGCATTATGCTGCTGCAGAGGGCTGACTGCTACCACAGTTGATATACAAAATAAATTTATTTCTGGAGTAATTTGTTTCCAATTCGTCTGTCTCCTACCCCCTCCATTTGTATTACTTATAGGTTATGGAGGTCCTGAAGTTCTGGTGCCTTGTTGAAGCTTTTGTAAGTTATCTGTGCTATTCATATCTGTGCTTTGGACCACCTTGGATAAATGACTGAGTGCTGTCAGCCAGCTGCCAGTTTTATTTTTCCTACAGACATCAGAAAAGAATAATGGTGCAAAAAACCGCTGCATCTAAAAAGAAATGTTTTGTAATGATTGCTTGGTGTGAAAATTGACAGGACAAGGGTCCTGTTAAGTTTTCTCTGCTATTTTATCCTGATATATGCCTTTAAATGAGGGATGGGGATATTTTCACTACTACACTAGTGGGTTTTTAAATTATGTCAGCATCGCTCTACATGTTTATTCATGTCTCATAAAAAAATCAATGAAAAACCCTATTTAGTGTGGTTAGAAACCTCCATCTCTTTCTCACATCCAGGCTATACTAAGGTACTTCTCAATGATGGACAGAAACATCATTCTGGAAAAAAAACATACTATAGTATCATCCAGGAGCACAGTGTCATACCCCTAGCCTCGTTTGAGCATGTTCTGTTCTTCATCAGAAAAGCAAGATACCCATGCTTCTGCCTTCAGCTGATCTCTGTGGGGATTATGGATTATTTATTCTTTTCTTGTCTTATGACTTCTAAAAAATATGCTGCCAACCACCTATGGATTTTGAGTTTCTTACACACCTTGAAGGAGTTGTTGACTATACTTCCACATGTTTAAGACCTTCATTCCCATGAGTCCAGGGACGAGACAGTTCAATGAGCCATTCGTATGCCGTACGGCCTGGACACAGCGGGGAGGTTAATGAAGGGGTACCAGGCTGTAAACGTGCCCTCAGGCCCAGCAAGCCGGAGCCCCCGCTCAGCCCA
>NW_009631407.1:41525-83034 GCF_000690535.1 Cariama cristata | reverse complement strand
CATAGAAGGCCACCAGGTTGGTAAGACAGTACTCAGTACGTTAATTTATAGTACTCGGTATGTTAGCCACCGGTATTTAAAATCTATTATTTACATTTTAGACCAGTGTCTATGGTCCCTGTCAAAGAGAAGACAAAAATCAGGAATAAAGACACTGCAGTTCTATACCGCATGGGAGATTGTGACCATGCTCATATACACTTTGTGAACTTCACATTCTTCACATTTTAGCTAGCTTGCTCGGTCAGAAAACAGTATTTCTGTATTTCCCCTATGTCATAGCTCAGTTGCAAAGATCACCGAAATGTGGATTTGCAGAAAAGCTTAAGAGAAACTGTAAGAGACAAAAATATTTTTATAGTCTCTTCCTTACTGAACAGGAAATAATATTCATTGCCTCAGCCGAGCAATAGAGTTAAACAAAGCCACAAGTATAACAAACGACTTTTAAGGGCAGTTTTGAAATTTAGTTTGAATGCATACCGTCATTCATTCCGAAGAGCAACAATGTTGCCTACCCCAGTCTTTCAGAGGAGCACGGCACTTAAAAACCAGTAAAATTATCACCAGCACACAACATGAAAAGACTGCACCACGTTTAGCAGAGAACCCGCTAGCCACAGGGAGCCCCTGGGAGGTTTGTGTAAGGTTTATCCCTGTGCAGATGGCACGGCAACACCATTCACCCTTGCCTGAGCTGCTTGTGGAGTCAGGTTCAACATCACTAGTTATCACGAGTCTTTGAGATAACGTTATAACCCAACACAATTCTCCAATGAAGACAAGCCCAAAATGTACAAGGAGGAAGAGAATTTGTAGGACACGACATTATTCCTCTAGATACAATCTATGCAGGAAGCAACAGGATGCTTTTCAACCCATTTTGATGGATGCTTGGAAAAATATATCCAACCAACCAAGTCAAAACAAAAATCTCTGTACCCTTTTAGACACTGTTCGAGTTACCATGCTACCAGCTAAATAATAATAATTTTAGCTGTACATTTCAATTGTATTTGATCACTCCTAAACTGATGGCTTCAGGAAGAAAGGCAGAGATACTTTAAAAGCATTATTTCCTTGAAAGGTTAAAAAATTCAAAGGAGCGTAGTCATGAAGCATTGATTGCTCCCATCCATTGCATTGATTTGGCAATGGAATGGACATACTGGTAGAGAGTTTGGTGAAAGACTCTCCACTTTGAAATTTTCTTTCAGTTTCTAATATGTGATGGATTTACATTTAAGAATTAATCCATATGCATCCAAAATGTTAGGGAACTCCCGGGTCATTGTCTTGCTCACATCTTACATTCTGTATCCTTGGATGCCATAATGAAAACTAAAAAGGAATTCTGAAAGGTAACATAAATTTAAATTAAGCATAATTACATCAGTAAATTAAAGGGAAAATGTTGTAAGAATACACCAAATATTCCTCAAAGCAGCTTTTCTAACTAAAAAGCAGATATTTTACCTTCTCCATCCAAAATATTGGCCTGCATCTCACTTAACCCTAGTGTTAATTCTATATTGATTATGCAAATTGTAGTTTTTCCAGGACGACAATCACCGATAATAACAAAAACAAATTACTTCCACTACTTCTATGAAAAAGAGCATCATCAAAATTTCACAAATAAAGTGATCCAAATAACAGCATTTTCAACAATTTCTACCAGTGGTAGTTCGCATGTCTAATTTGCTAACCATAGCCTGATTTTAAATAGCCAGTAGAATTTTCATAGAATAAAACATTCAAACTCTGAAAAGACATTTACCTATTAACTCTTACAGACAGACAAGCAATTGTACACCACAGCTGAATTAATGGTGATCTATCTAATTTTGCCTACAGGAAACATTTAAACAAAACAGCAATGCCCTCAAGGTTACAGGACACACCAAGAATATGGACTACAGTAAAAAACTTTAGATTTATTTTGGGGCTGCTTGTTTCCCAGTGCCATGCCCAGAGCTCCAGACTCAGTCCCTTACCACATCAATAGCAAAACACCTGCAACATCACTGACTTTCATTTCACTAGCAAGTGCTCAATAATACCCAACGTAGACGGCATCGGGGCTTGGTACAGGCTGGTACAAGACAGAAGGAAGCGGACTTGAGAAGTGGAAAGTAGGAGCAAATGTTGTAGTAGTAAAGGGAAACGAGAGAGAATGCGGCCCAGTGTTGGTAACTGCAATCCTTCCTGGCCCATCTGTTTGCCTGAGTTGAGTCTTCTGGATACAGCAGGAGTCACTTGATCCTTGTACAGATC
Organism: Cariama cristata; assembly: GCF_000690535.1. Classification (NCBI taxonomy): domain Eukaryota; kingdom Metazoa; phylum Chordata; class Aves; order Cariamiformes; family Cariamidae; genus Cariama; species Cariama cristata. The sequence goes on along the minus strand of NW_009631407.1, from coordinate 80,757 downwards.
CTTCTTTGCTCCAAAACATCACCAGTCTCATTTCCGTCCTCTGCCCAAGCTTACATCCAGAAAGATACAGGTCTAGAGGATCCAAGGCATCCAAGTTGCTCAAATGTTTTCCCTCAAAGCTCTTCTACAGTTTGACCAAAACCAGAAGAGCAGATATAACCTAACAGCTTGATGATCTGTCACATACGAAGCAGGACTTGGCTTAAGAGGCTAACACCTCCCTTTCGAGATGATGGCACACAGCCTTCCTCAAGTAGGTTGTTAGTCTCCGTCACTAATTAACTGGCAGTGCATTGCACAGAGAGAGTTTTCCATTTCAATCCTTCAGGAGACTAAACATACATTAATCCAAAGGATAAATCATCCGACGAAGGGCTGGGAGCTGTCATAGTTCAGAAATAAATGACAGTCGTCTAAATTCAGCAAGAGACAACTTTCTGCTTGTTCTCTGAAGATAGGACAACTGCCTGGTAAGAAACAACTTTGGTTGAGTCTACTAGAATTTATTTAAATTAAGTAAGAGTTTTCTCCAACAATGGGAGTGTTTCTACTAAGAGACAGGAAAGGCTATCTAACACTCAACAAAATGGGAAAGCAGGACTGGAAAACAGACACTACAGAGGACAAAAAGCACCTCTGGGCTTACTTTTTACACAGCACTACTGCAGTAATTCAGGAAAAATAAAAATGACATGAATCTATCATCTCCAAATCAAGACTTCCAGAATCAATACTGCAGCTATCTTTCCACCCACTCATCTATACAACAATGCCTACCATTATGAAAGTGAAGAAACCAGCTGAATAATAATTAATAGAAGATTATATTAAACATTTATTGAACTCTTATGAGATTTTTATTGGAAGGTTATACTTGGATAGATGGTGAATAAAGTTAGCTTTGAACTAGTTAGAGTGTAATAAAACACCATCGATTTAACTATTCAAAAGTTAACACACGTACTTTTCAAACAGAAAACACGAAAATCAGAATGAGCCTACAAAATAAATGAAGATATGTAACATTTCTCTAATATATCAGGAAAAATACTCAATGCAGCTGGAGTGAAGCTTTCTTTTTCTTATTCTTTATCCTCTTTCAATTTTCTGACCACCTATTCTAAGCCTCCTGTAATTTCATAGCCTCGCTACTTAAAATAATGTGAGGTTGTGATGGACAAATTTCTATTTGAAACTTATAATCATAGCTTTAACATAAACAAAATGTACATACACAGCAGCAGTCAGGACACTGCAATTTTATGAACTACTTTTACAGTCTTTGGATACAACTCCTCTGTTCATAGGGCTGTAACAGTTAAATGGTGAAATATTTTAAGCAGCAAAATCTTCAAACATTTCTCTCGAACAACAGCTGAGAGGTTTTTTCCAGCATTAGCAGATATTACACATTTTCATCAGTCCAAGAAGTGGTTTGAAATACAATCGCAGAAAGATAAGACAACAACAAAGTTAACTGCCACTTCGTTAATGGTTAATTACAATTAGTATGTGTACTCCACATGGACACTCCCATTTTATATACCAAAAAAATACATCTATAAGACCCTGAAACCTGAGAAATACTTGACAAAGCAGTACCTGCAGTGTTTAAATTCCGCCCTCCTTATGAAGGGAACTACAAACACCAGACCAGCTGAAAGGACTCTGACAGAACAGGGAAAGAAGCACCAATATGGATGTGCACCTTGAAGATCACAAGTTACTGGTAAGCAAGCTGTTTTTCTACTCTCCAATTATATCCCTTGTGGACTTTCCATTGCAGGTGTTTCCAAAGCAGGAACTCCACAGATTGCCAATTACCAGCACAATGTCACTGTCAGCTGGGTGAATCTCGGAGCCTTTCATGCAAACCACAACCCCTGGACTATTTCATCAAATGCTGTGTGCTCTCCATAACAGCAAAAACTACTGATATACCTGGAGGTGTGCAGAGCAGACATCGCATGTGATGAAACAGTCCAGTGATTGCTGTCTGCATGGTGGGTGGGATGTTGCCACACAACTGAAGGAATCCCAACTAGGTGGTTGGCATTCCCACACACCCTATTGCCCACTTGATTACTCTTTGCGTGGAAGAGCCCAGTTCCTTAGATCTGTCGACCACTGACACAAACAGCTTGAGAACCATCTGAAAGATCTGGTCCTGCTCAAAAAAAGGAATAACAGCCCCTTCAAAGACAAATCCTATTGTGTTACTAACAGCTTGCCCCTGAAGGAAAAAAAAAAAGTATTGACAGAGGAAGCAAAGAAGGGCGAAGAACAGACCCTGACAGCACAGGACTCTCCCACTCTTATAGGCAAACAGCAACCACCATAAAACAATAGTTTCTTGAGGAGATAAGGTGTGCAATACTGAAGGCTGGCACATGAGACTACTGGAAAAAAGTTTACATCCCACTGTAGACCTGGGTACTTTTAAAGCAGTTTAAACAGCTGCTTTACTATTTCAGGATGACTGAGAGAAGACCAAAACTTCACTTTCTGGAAAAAGATGAAAGAGGATGGCAGTCAGAGAGAACAAGAGAGAGACCAGACTCCTTCAGCTCAGGTAAACGGTCCAATGTGACTGGCACTAAGGCCCTCTCACAGGTGATGGTAAGTTTTGTGTGTTTTCCTGTAGGTACGTGGAAAAGCATGTTCCTGCCTCACTGAAGCCTTCAAAGGACGTCTAGGAGAAAAGTGATTCTCAGGTGTCTGGAGGCCTGCATGGCGACCAAGAGATGAGATGCAGTACCACAGACAACAACTGAGGGCTGCCTTCTGCCGTCTGCTCGGCCTTTGGAGGGCTGTGGAATCCAGCAGCTGCAAGGCTGGGATGTGGACAGCCTGCTCAGTGCTTGGATGTTGGAGATGGAGGCACTGCACTCCCCCAGTGGGGGCTGTATACGCCTGCTCCCTCTTTCCCATTAAATGTCTTCACGTGAATTAGATAAGAATAATGAAAGACTGCAGCTGCTGCCTTGATGCCAAGACCCAATTTTGAATCAGAGTTAAGAGGTGGGAAAAAGTTTTTTGTGCTGAATTCCCGTGCCTCTGTTCCAAGGAGTCAGACTTATGCTAACAGGAGATATTCTAGCATATGGAACACCCTGGCTTACAGAAGTGGCAGGATAGAGCAGCACTGCAAAGAGATGGGGCTGGCTGTGAGGTTACTTTCAAGGAGCCAGAAGCAGAGACAGCGGTTCTAGATATCGCTTGATACTGAATAGAAGATGACAGTGCTTCTCCTTTGGCAAGGATGGCTGTAGAAGGGCCAAAAAATTCCAGTCAGAGATGACAGATTTTCCTCAGGCAGTCTGCGTCTCTAGCCATGACAGAGGGGAGGAAAAGGGTCTGGATCATCTCTTGCATTAGTCTTGGTTTCTTTCAGGACTGCATCCCCCAAGAACGTCAACGCTGAAGGACTGAGTTTTACCTAACGCTTAACTTCTATAGCTGAGAAGGAATCCTTGGGGTGAGAAGCCTCATGGCATGCTAAATGGGGCAGTAAGAGTGACTGAACTCAGTCTCCTGTAAGGTGTTTCTGTGGAACTGTGTGCCTTTTTCGCACAAACCGTCCAGCAATTTGCAAGGTAACAGTCACTAAAAGCACTGCAGGCTGGCCTTGGAGCACCACGGTCAGTACCCTGGGATCCAAAGAGGGTGTTAGAGCCAGTTTCAGGACACAATTGCCCAGCCTGGACTCTGTCTTTTTATCTTGGTGAGACCCAGTGTAAATCAGCAGATGACAGGCCAGTCAGGCTCAGAATCCTTACTGAAGTAAAATTGGCATCCAAGCCACTACACTTGGATGTAGCTTTTGCACAGAAATGAAGGGTAGGCTTTGATTAACCACTGAAGTTCTTTAAGTGTTGGGTCTAAAAGACAACTAAAGAAGACATGAAATTATTCAAGTTATGTGAATACCTCAGCTATCTCTATTCTACTGGTGTTCTACCCTACTTGAGAAACAGGGGAACAACGGGGGAAAAAAAAAACAGAAAACCTCTTTACTTACTGATTGATGATAAATGATGTAAATGAATAGAGTACCAAAATTTAAAATCTGTAAGACCTATTTTACTACAATTCAATTTATGGGGCTCATCCCTTATGGCATATCTTACCACAGTAATTACACGAAATAGCTTTGGTCTGATCACACTATTGCAACATTTATGTATACATTGAGAACTTTCAGTTCTTACATGAATAGTCAAAACAAAATCACCAATATAAAATGATGCATCAGCTAAGATTTGTACTTAAGATAATGCTGTAATACTGCTTTATTACATAAAGAAGTGTACAATATTGAATTACAGTGAATTGCATATGTGTCTTGGAGCCAATCCAATACTTTTTAGGAAAGCCGGAAAATTTAAAAAATAATGTAAAAATATGAACAAGAATTCTAAAACTGACCTTATTCCCACTTGCTTTTTTATAATCCTTGTTTATACGAGACATGAAAAAACCTCAAGCACTTCCTCACCCCTTCTCTTTTTGGAGGACCATGTACACGCCTCCCATTAAAATCTATGAATATCTAAAGTGGTGTGGATCTAAAAAAAAAAAAAATGTTCACGGATGAAGCATGATAGCTTAAACCACCTTAAACAGTCTAGAAGTCTCCTCTACCTGCCTGAAATATACAGATTTGTGTACTCTATGAACAGAAAGAGATGGAATAGCTGCAGCAGGAAATAAGACAATTTGACTAGCATTTCACTCTCAAAGCAGCAGGATTCTCCTTGCAATCTGAAAAGAGTCCTGTGGAGGGTTAAGATCTACAAAGAAGAACATATACACTGTTAATGACTTGCTATCACCTCCAAGTTTATTATGATATTGTCACACCTAAACAACCACACATCCCACTCCTCTCACTCCCAAAAAAACTCAGTAAAGGTTGGGGAGGGCAGGGAAAGTACTAAAAGGGATTTTAAAAAAAAAAAAAAATCTCCACACACAAAGGTGTAAGATTTTATCTGCATTACATTTTCTTCCTCTAAAAATTGTACCCAATACTCTAATGATACACAACTTCCTTAGTACCACACTATACGTAACTTTGCTGTATGAATGAAACGGCAAGTATGATCATTCTACGCAACCTTAACATAAAGCTCTATGTGCAGTTAAGACATCCTAAGTTAAGGCATCAATTTATACTCATGTTCTCAACAACATCACTTAAAGGCATGGAAGAAAAATCTAAACTAATTCAAAGCTCTAATTTATTAATACTTAAGTCTCACAATCACCTGACTTTGCTGCTCCATCCACTGGAAGGTGCTAAATAGCACAATCCACTGATGGCAAAAGTCTATGTCTAACAGGTCATCTTTCAAAAAATCAACTACTCCAAATCCAAACACTTGGTCTTATTCAATTTTATCTTACAGTTTTCTATCGTTTTCACAGTGCAAATTGTGACAAGATACCCCTTGTAAGAAGAACTGGTGCACAAAATACTCTTGAATGATAAATGATGAAGCCAACCCTGCATAAGAACAAGAACATTCTGAAACTTGGCAAAATTTATCCAAGATTGATGGCAATCTTAAGAGAGTGGATTCTCAGGTTTTCTGAAAACTTTTCCGTTCTTCTCATTAATTAGAATGCAAGAGAACTGCATGCCATGTACAATACATGGCACTCATTTCACCACTATCAATAAAGTTAAGTTGCAAGATCAAAAAAAAGAGATCCAGTTTCTGAGCTTATGATTTAACCAACTTATCTTAATTTGAAGAATAAAAGCTTATTTTATCCTGAGGAAACTACAAAACGTTTGTCTTACAGACATACAGACACAGTTTGCTGCTGGGAGCAGGGAGAAATCCCACTTTTATTGTGCCAAACCATCAGTTGTCACGTACTGCCTCCTTAACTGCAGTCATGCTAAGTCCAGTAAGATGACAAACTTTTTAGTGATCAGCCCAGTAGTAAAGTGACACTTATTTTTTATTTTATTAACAGATTCCATAGTGAACGTAAAAAAAGCACTGCACATTTCTGACTTTTTCCCAATGACACTAACTATATCTCTGCAAGAATAAACCCCAGTGAATGTCTGAGGACCTTTCAATAGAACCCTAGTGACTGAATCTCTTCCATCCATCGTTCTTCTCTCATCACTGATAAAGCAAAACGAAAACCCCAACTGAAAACCAACCCTCCCCCCCATATCCAACAGCAGCCCCTTTCTAGTCCCCAATGTCCTGCCAGAATTTACAACTGGTAACTCTCAGTTTTTACATCAGTTTTAAACTTTCGGATTCAAGTCTGAGTGTACCGCTGCCCACATTGAGAACTTTCACATTATACAGCTAAGTAAAAATTACTGAATACCAAGGTAAATGAAAACTAGCCCACTTCACCACTTCTCTTCCAAGAGAAAAGTAACATTTTTTGTAAACAAGCTTTCAAACAAACACTGCAGATTAACAAAAGGCTGCAGACAATCAATAACAATTCCCCCAAATCTGTCAAGTCATACTGCTCCATCCCCCTTGCCGAATCACATTACAGGGAGCTAAAATTCTTCTCCTCTAAGTGCTTTCCTTTTCAAGCAACTGCTGTGGTTGCCACAGGTATGCTACAGTAAGTCAGATATGTGACCCCAGATAGTATGTCTTCAAACATCTTATCTATGATTAAAAAAATGAAACTACCATACATTCACACTGAACTAAAGTTGAAATATTCACCTACCAATAAAACACCACGCAATACTGATACTTATTCCAACTTACCATTGAAAGGCATTGTAATGGAAGTAGACCAAACCAAGGCCATATAAAAAGGCAGCATTCTGTAAAGGAAAGAAACAATGTTTAAAACCCAGGTAAGACAATCGTATGCTGTAAGACTGAGTTTCCAGTATTTTATTAATCCTTTGACACTCTACATCCATTATAACATACGCGTATTTTAATTTCACCTTGAACAGGAAGAACAAAAAAGAAGGAATTAAAAGATAGGCATACTTTTTTTAAAAAAAGTGATTCTCTGCAAAATATTTTTTGAGGAATAGTAACAACAATAATATTGAAGTACTTTTACATCAGAGAAACTGATGTGCTTTCTACTTGTACAAAGGCAGGGAAGGAAATGACTGAGTAGAGGTTTTTGGCAATTTAATATAATAAAAAATGTTTTACAATCGAACACCATTTCATAGTCATAATAATCACGTATAAGTAAATAAAGCTACACACTCTAATTTCAATATCTAAAGTAGAACATTAACTATACGAATCTGAAAATATGGTCAAGGAAATTTCACTTTTCCGAATACCAAAAATAGGGACCATCGGCTTCAAACCTAAGACAATCATATTTCTCCATCATTAATCAAATATCTATTTTCTATTTCCCTACTTTGCAGGAGGGGGAAAAAACCAAAACACATTAAAAAAGGGAAAAGAACCATTCTTGTCCTGGAAACTCATTTCCTCCCCATTTTCTTTTCACAGAAAAGTATGTTTTGCTTCTAAAGTGACATTACTAAGGAGGTTTAATGAATATTTAACTATCCAATTCTACAAATAATTATCACATATTATTTCCTAAATTAGGAAAAAATAAACAAAATTGCTCTTTCTTTTTAAAAGTTATGCCACAGCATAGTTGTTTTCTATTTAGTGGAGCTATTCCATTATTTACAGGAGGCAACATGTACATGCTGCCTATGACACATGTTTAGGCTTTTCTCATGTATAATTCTGGTTTTGAGAGATCAGGAATACATCCCAAAGAACACAAAGCTCTGATGCATGGACAAGAGATGAAATTTCCATCATCGAAGACTGTAGCTCAAGAGAACCCTTCTTTCACTTGCACACACTTCTTCAACAAGTCAAATTTCTATGGAATTCCATGAAAGGAATCCTAGTTGTGCCTTAAACCCAATCCAAATATAAAAGGTATAACCAAACTTCTCCTAGAAAATAAGTGGTAACCAGAACACAATTCAAAGAGCAGCATTCATCAGAAACAGGACCCAGTATTACCATTTCATTACGCCTCATTCACATGTTCTAAATCCAAATTAAAACCAGGGGAAATGCCAAAGAGCCTTTCATGAATACAGCTGGATCATAGCTCCAGCAATGGATAGCTTCCAAGAAAATGCTGTGGTGTGATGAGATACTACGGTAATCAGAGCAGTGGAAGACATTAACAGGGGGAGTGGAGGGGGAAGTACATAAACAATAAAAGATGACACTTTAATACTACCATAAAACCACATTCCTGTTTAATTGAACAAAACCACAACATGGACATCATAAAGATAAAAGATCTCCAACTCCATACCCCATGTATTTCCTGTTTTCCAAGCATGCTTTGGCAACAACTGACTGGGAAAGAACGCAAGCTCAAAAACTGAGCGTACGTAACACTTTGATTTAGAACTGATTTTAAATGTGAAATAAGATACAAAGAGAGATTTTCATGTGTGCAACATGGAAGCCTACAAAATACAATGCACACCTAGTAACCCGTATGGGGTTTGGGTCAGAACTTAACAAAACTGCCCAGTGTTACCTCAGAGATCCACCAAGCGCAATCAAGACTAGATCATCGTAAATATTGAGAATAGTAGTAATAACAAAAATCTTTCATCACCACACTGCAAAACTCAAGCAAAAACATGCCAGACAACTAAAATCTCTTCAATCTTCAAAGAATTTCATTTCCTCTTCTGAAACCTATTAGAATTCTCAGTCCAAATGAGTTACAAATTCAGAAGATTAATCTAGCTGATATTTTGATTCTCAGGGTTTATTAATCATCAACTTTCAAGGCAGAACGGGACCAAGATGCAGGTGATTTGTCCAAATGTAACTAATACATCAAGTTCACATGAAGCTTTCAGGTTGTCCCTACCCCAGTATAACACAAAACCACCATTACTGCTCTGTCCTTTGCTCTGTGTCTGGTTTCCTCGTTTTCCTCTCATTCTCATTGGGCCCTACAAAGCATTTGAGGTTTACCCCAAAAATCTGTTAAGCTGCCACCGTCTTCTCAACAAAAAAAAGGGCAAGATTTAAGGCTCTATAATACTTTACTTCAAATGTAAAAGTGCAAATTCTGAAATATCAGCATGGATCATATTTATCTTCTCTGAAATACTTTACCTCTAACCATACATAACATCATTAGTACTGCTTGTCGATTGTTTATTAATTTGTCTTAACAGAGATTGAAAAACATCTTTTAATCTGCATTTGAACCTGGATGAGACTTTCACAAGGACTTGGAAGATATTACAGTGTTTCAACGTATGCTGTATTTTCCCACATATAATTAAGGTGAGATGCACACAAAGTTCATTACTTTAGTAACTAACTTTTCCACTGGTGTTGCACAACATCATCAAATTCAATGTGCAGTCAAGTTCCTATTGGCAACAACCAATACAAAAGGCTAGTACAGCTTAATGCATATCAGGACCAAGTGAGACCATTACACAAAATTTTCATCTACAAAATGTTTTTTTTCTTAACATCATAGGAATCTGTGACTCTGTTTACCAAGAACACACCCCATCTTAAGAAATCTGTTTTCAGTTGCCTCTGTTACTTCTATTGGACAAGTTTATCACAAAAAATATCCATCCCTTGTTTTCCAGTAAAGTTTACTTTTGCAATTTAATCCCTGCTATAAATAGCTGGTGAGGTAGAACACAAACCCACTTTTTTTCCCTGCAAATGTTTTTCAGTAAGAAGTACAAAACAAAATTATGTCATTACGAACCTTTCCTTAACTTCTTAACAGCCCTCACAATTTCTGAAGATCTCCTGCTAACAAAACTCACTCTTTGGTTACTAACCTCTAATGTAATTTTTATGTTATCAGATCTCTCTCGGCACTAAAATCTACAGCAAATTTAAAAAAAAAAAAAGCTGCAAACCAAAATAGAGTGTACCTCAAATTTGAAATTGAATGTCTGGGTTTTTTTCATTCTACAGGCATGCAGACAAATTAGCAATGCTATTTACATTTTCTGCAAACTCTCAAAAACCATTAAAACGTTTCATACCACCCACTAGAGGGCCCAAACCCCTCTTTCCATTTTACACACGCGATTTAAGAAGATTGCCAAGTTTATACTCTGTATTCTGCTACTTACAGGCACTATTTAATGCTGAGCAACATTTCAATCACAGTTATACTTTATCTATAAACACAGGATCAGAAAAATGCACCTGTCCTGTGTAAAGAGTAGCTGTACTCACACTCAAGATTTACAAATGGCCATCTTTGACTCCAGAAATGTGTAACTGCCACATCTGAGTCCAGATATTTTTCAGCAGAAACATGCTCATCTGCCACAAGCAGTTGAGATCCTGTTACTGACTCCAAAATTGTGGTTTATAAACACAAGAATATACAAAGATCTTATGCTTGTCAACGAAAATCTGCTCCGCAGGCATTTCTAGAAAGTCAAGAGTAGAAAAAGATGCTAAAGGGTCAAACCAGCTGCAGGGAAGCATCCAGTTGGCACCTGGCAACTTAAAAATGAAAACAGGTTTTGCCATAGTTTCATAGCACTGCTGTTTCCAAAACATTCCCTAACACGGTCTCTCATTTTTGAGGATACAATCATTTGTAGAGTACTACAGTCAACCGATCTGAGTTATTAATATCCAGATAAAAAAGGATTATTTCTAACTGGATCAGTTTCCCAGCCAAGTTCACAGTGTAGTCGCCCCCCCAAACAACTGCATTAGCACAAGTGGAAGAGTGGAATGTAAGTCAAATAAGTAAAAGCTCTTTAAGCCTATGCTGCTACCGACAAAATGCGTATCAAACCTGCAATGACTTTTCAAACAGAAAATTACTTTTTCAAACATTACCTCCTAAGCCATATATAAATGTTTGACTTGAGAGAAATCAACTTCTACGGGTCAGCACAAGATGGATAAAAACATGAAATAACATCACAGCCTGCCTGTTCAGCCTTCTCTTTCTTCTTGATGACTCTAAGGGGTAGGGCCAGACACAGGTAAAATAATGCCTTTATTTCATTAAAAAGTTGATAATATTTAGACAGAAACCAGAGTGTACCCCACCATACTATGAAATAAAAAACAGAACAGGAGAAGCAAAGTCCCCGTGCAGTTGGCTGGTAGAAGTCTGAAGGAAAACTATGGAAAAAAGATGAAGATCAGCACCCTTAAGAGACCAGTGACCGTTTTTCATTCGCTCACTACTGCCAGGAATCCAAGTGTCTTTGATGACATACTAAAATTGCTTCCAGCAGGACTCTGAAGGCCCCTTCCAGAGCTGGAAGCTGCAGAACCTGCAGTCCAGCCCAGGTCACACCAGGCTGCGGGAGACGCGGATGGGCAGGGAGCCACTGCTCTTCACAAAACCTGATGAGGAAAACAAGGTTTTACAGTTTACATCACATCCTGCGGTCACAGGGTCTCTCAGCCACCCATTCGAAGCAAAAGAACTGGTTTTGTGTTCAATGTGTAAGTATGTTTATTTCTTTACTGAAAAAATGAAAGATGAAGTTTTGACACTATGGTGCCGAATACTTCCTCCCGACACTACTCCATATACAGTAACGGTTCCCTGGAGAATATGTGCTGCATTAAAAATTCCGCTCAGGCTCTTGTGCATAAACAGCTATATGCCTTGGGGAGCTGACAAACTCCAGCAGCTCCAGTCACAGAGATTATATAGCTTCAGCAGAAAGAGGGGAGGGTTCAAGTAAAATTTGTTTAGATTTGTACAAACATGAAAAAGAGAGCTACCTAGCTACATGTTCTATACATTCCCAACACTTCCAAAAATACTAAGATCTCTGTATTAAAAATTAGTAACATAAAGTTTTGGCTTCTTCAAGGTCTTCAAGAAATTTTATAGTGCCTGAAAAATCGTAAGGTTTACACAGGATCTTTAAAACACAGCTATATATAATGCGCTTGCACGACCCTGCTTCTCGAGCGATAATCACAATAGTAAAAAAACGGTTACTGGCTGTGTGCCTGCATCCCAGCAGCCATGTGAAAGCAATTAATACACAAAAAGTCATTATTCCTGTGACAAATATATTCTGGCATATATAATAGATTAATTAACGTAACATCTTGGTAAATAACTACAAAGTAATTTATTCTTGTCTTTAAATTAATCTTTTCAGAGAGTAAGTATTGCCAAAATACACCTACTACTTGTAGAAGAAAAATGGCTAATATATCTTTCTTAATTCATAAAAAAATATTTCCTTTTTTTTTTTCTTTCACAGAAAAGTTCTTAAGAAGGTGAAGCAGAAAAAAACAAATAAACAAAAATCCCATACCATCCAAAAAGTAGAGAAATAAAATTCTTTTCTTTCTTGTAAGTAGTACCTATCTTTGAAATTACTGTGCTCTCCCCTTCTCATCCCCTCCTTAGGCAAGACAGTACAGTTGTCCATAGCCTTTGCAAGTCCCCACCAGCGCTGCACTTCCCTGTTCCCTACAGCTCCCCTCTGAACAAACACTACTCGTTCAACTTCTCCGAAACACTGCCGGCCCATCATTTTGACTCACAACATCTACATAAAGAAGCTGAAGAGGGAGACTAACTCCACCACTGTCTATCAAGTGGCTTTCCAGCACTACCTGTAAAAAAGCTTCTTGTCACACAGGCTAGGACAGGGTACATCAAGACAAGACTACTAGTGAATTATCAAAAACCACATACAGTAAGTAATTCAAGATAAATTAATAATTTCAAAACCCCTTGAGTAATACACTATGCCACAATGGCTTTATAGGGAGCACTTTAGTATGAAAACCAAAATGATAAAGCAACATTAAATAACTCAAAACTTCTTCATTAATGATGGAATATATGCAGTTCTGTAAAACGGGTATTCCTTTATCCAGAAGTAAATTTATGTCCTTGGCAAAATGGGATACTAATCAGCTGGTGCACCTCCCCAAATCTGTCATAAGAACAAACAGCCAAGCAAATGTCTAAATAGTGATCGTTGCTATGGGTATCTGACTTCTGTGCCTTCCACTGAAGCTTGTAAAACTTCAATTGATGCAAACATCTTCATTTTCCACTTGATACAAATATTTTCAGTAATTTATGTATTTTAACAGAGAACAATATTTTTCTGAAACAAGTAAAGTGAGCAAAGGTGTTGTGCAACACAAAGATTAAATTCACCCTGAAAGACATTCTATAGAGACGATTCATTTAACTAGATTTTATACTCTCCCTACAGATTCCCCTGAATGCTGTTAACAATCACAAAGTTTCTAATTTAGTTTGTCCCATATGTGATATAAAAAAAACTCTTCACCCCAAACAGAAAGCCATATTTGAGACTGGATGCTTTATAACTAAACCAATTTGCTCAAGGTTTGCCCCAAAAATGGAGAAGATCTCTCTGGAGATCACCTAGTCCAACCCTGGCCTCAAGGAAGGGTCACCTAGAACAGGTTTCCCAGGATGATGTCCAGTTGGGTTTTGACTGTCTCCAAGAATAGGGGCTCCACAAACTTTCTGGGCAACCTCCTGCACTGTTCAATCACCTTCACAATTAAAAAACCCAACCAAACCAAATACAAAAAAAACCCCCATGTCTTCCTGTGTTTAAAAGGAAGTTTTGTGCATGCTGCCTTCCTTTCTTTCACTAGGCACCACTGAGAAGAGTCTGGCTCTGTCTTCATTACTTCCCACGTCAGGTATTTGTACAACCTGATAAGATGCCCTTGAGCCTTCTCTTCTTCAGACTGAACAACCCCAGCTCTCAGCCTCCTCTCCTTGTATGACCGATATTCTAAGCCTTTAATCAGCCTCATGGCCCTTTCCTGGACTTGCTCCAGTATCTCACTGTCTCTGTTCTACTCAGGAGCCCAGCACTCCATACGTGTCTCACCAGGGCTCAGCAGAGATGAAAGATCACCTCCCTCAATTTGATGTGATGCTCTGCCTCACGCAGCCCAGAATGCTGTTGGTTGCCTTTGCTGCAAGGGCACGTTGCTGGTTTATGGTCATCTTGTCCACCAGACCCTCAGGGCCTTTTCTGCAAAGCTGCTTTCCAGACAGTCACCCTCCAGCCCATGCTGGTGCATTGGGTTATTCCTCCACAGATATAGGATGTGGCATCTCCCTTTGTTGAACTCCATGAGGCCCCTGTAGGCTGTTCAGGTTTCTCTGAACCACAGCACAACTATGGGGTCTGTTCCTACTTTTGTATTCTCTGCAAACTTGCTGAAGGTGTGCTCTACCTCATAATGCAGGTCATTAGCTCAAGATGCTGAAGAACACTCCCTTATCTCAGGATCCTGGACTCCATCATTTCACAATCCCTGCAGCCAGTGTTGCCCTCAACTTTCACACTCACAACCCGTTGTTCCATGTTTGCAAGCACCAGATGAGCAGACCATCCCCCCTTGTTGGCTTCTCCATCAACTGTGTCAGGAACTCATCATCAATATACTTCAGAAACCTCCTGGATTGCTTGTACCCTGTTGCATTACCCTGCCAGCAGATATTAGTATGGCTAAGCCCACTATTAGGACCAGTGTCTGCAAACACAATGCTTCTTCCAGTTGTCAGAAGGTGGTCTCATCTACTGCTTCTTGACCAGGTGGTCTGTAGCAGGCAACCACCACAACGTCACTCACATTGGTCATCCACTAACCCTGACCCATAATCTCTCAACTGGCTTCTCAACTGTCCAAAAGCAGGGCTCTGTGCATTCCAGCTGCTCTTTCATAAAGGGTTTCTCCCTCTCCTCACATTCCCAGCCTGTTCTTCCTAAGGAGCCTGTACCATCCGTTGCAGCACTCCAGCTGCCGGAGCTATCCCACTGCATCTCTGTGATCCCAGAGAGATCACAGCCCTGCAACTGCTCGCTGACCTCTAACTCCTCCCATTTTTTCTCCATGCTGCATTCGTTTGTGTACAAGCATTTCAGAAAGGCACTTTTTTTCCTGCTTATTCCCCAGAAAAGAATCCCCTAGGATGCTGTCCTGTAGGGACTTTCTTATTTTGTCCATACCCTTGAGGTGGGCCCCAATATTGCTTAGCATAAGCAAATTAAACACAGAGTAGTTCTTCTCAACCTCTGTTTTTCTTTGACAACTACTGCTTTGATTTCATACCTATAAAAGGATTTGGCTTTTCTTTTTTTCCAGCTAGATACACTGATCTAACAAAAGTTATTAGATCTCTTCACAAATGTTTTCAATCAAAGTACAGAATTTAATGTCTGTTCATGTATACACACAAACATTGCCAAAATATCTTTTTTGGAAGATGATATTTGGACATTTTAGTGAAATGTTTTATTCCTTTTTATATGGCAAGTGATCATCACTATTTATACCCATCATCTTCAAAACATTTTATGAACTAGAACTAGTATGGAATTTTACATTCTTGATTCACCATTTTCCCAGTCCTTTCCAGTAAAGATAGGAATCCCACTGAGTTTACAAGTAGCCCCATTATTTCCCTGTCAGTTTCTCACTGCTGGAGAATCACTACTGTGTTGGAAAAAAGCCTTAAAATCATTAATATCATTAATTACCCAGCTGTTCTACCTGAGGCACTCCACATAAAATGGGAGTTGACAAGCTGAATGTACTAAGGCATGAATGACTACAAAGTGATTCAAATACACACAAGCAAACCAGTAAAAAACAAAGAAAAACAATCACAAAAAATTAAGTAGCAAAACTGTCTATGGTTGTTCCCTCGAATCTTCAGCCACATCGTGTTGGGCAGTCACTAGAACCAAGCTGAATCTGGAGCTCTGCTTAACGGAAAAATTTTAAGTTGAATTTTTACGCCTGTTCGCTAAGAACGCTGTTGGTACTTATATGTTGTTCTTTCCAGTTGCGTAACTCTTGAACCTGTTAGCTGCCTTCAAATGAATTTTATGAAATCATGAATCAAATGAAAGATGAAAGATGAAACACTTGAGGAATGTCCCTGCAAATACCTGGACAGAGAAAAGAGCCCCCAAACCAAAGCCTACTTTCAGAAAGCAGATAGAGTTTAATTACTCACTCTGCTCTTTCAGAAGAAATACTTTGCCCATTAGCACAGATTTAAATCAAGCATGTGCTTTTCCTGCTCAGAGATGTCACAGGGAACAAGATGTCATCCAGGATGCTTCACTAGGAAAACTAGAGGAATTCCAGTTTGTGTGTGCTTACAAAGAGAAGGGGAAGACGGAAGGACAGGAGGTGCAAAAGGACAACAGACACCAGCCCATCACTACCAAGGCTTCATTAGCTCTAGCATCAAAATTTTGTTCTGTAAACTGCAAACTGAACAAAATCTCACATTTGGAACAAAATTCTGAGTATCAGCTTTAGGAAAAAAATCTCACTGGTCACTTCAATTTTGACTCAATTTTTATATTAGTCACTAACATCTGAAAACGGAAAATGTTTCTGGACAGTACATTTTGGGGTATATGTTTTATGTATTGTTATAAACATATCAAATATTAAGATAAGAAAGTGTTAATATTTTTAAGGTTTAATTAAGTATCAAAAAGCAAAATCATTGATTAATCATCACTACTTAGGTATCAGTCAATTATTACTGAAAATGATTTTCCAATTAAGATTGTAGTTGGTTTAGTAGCGATCACTAATTGGTGGTCTAATTGGTGATTTGCTGTGTTATTTGTTAGAATGTACAAATACTTAAAATAGGATCGAGCAGACACGGCGGCAGGCCCACATGACAGGCAGCTGGGCGAGCAGACAAGATGGCCAGCAGCCAAGAGCCAAGCAAAGCAGCTGGGCAGCCCACCAACCATTCCCACAGAATATTTCAATTCCATCAAATCATCATTTCTTAACAGAAAACTGTACATCAGTAAATTTTCATCTCACTCTGTGAATATATATACTAGTGAGTTTAAGAGCCTTCAATTTCTAAAGGCAAAACAAACAAAGGAAAAAAAATACAAACAAGCCAAATGACAGGGCACTTCTTTCACCCTCCATCATCTCTTCTCTGCTCATTCCGCACTGCTCTACTTAGCTCTTTCTTCGTCTACTCCAGAGCTCAGCTTTCTTTTCCTTGCTAATCCTTCTTCTTCTTACCATTATATCACTGCTGCTGTACCTGGTGTTACTTAATTACTTCTGTCAATGTTTTAACTTCTGAAAAATTAACTCTGAAAAACTGCAAACGGAAACACCACATCTGTCCTGAACCAGGAACCCGAATGTTTTTAAATCCACTGGTCTCTCCTCAGCTCTGACTGTTACCTCATCTTACAAGGAACGGTTGTAAGAAACCTCTCAAAGTTGGTAGATTTAAAATCTTTTCCTCTGAGGCAGTTTATTCCTAAAGTCCATTGCTTATGTAGTTAGCTGACAGCCTGGAGGAGGAGGGAAGAAGAGAGGACCGAAAAAGAGGGTCCATTAACCAACGCCACAATAGCGGGATTTCCTCCTCTTCTGTTCATTTGACATCCTTTTGCATGACTCCAGGGAGCTGTTATTTAAAGATACCTTGAGAAATTGATTTCCCCAAATTAATTTTACATTATAATTGCTGTTCCTCAGTGTGATCGGATATCCCCTTACTCTTGTACTAAAAGCCAGCAGAATCCCTTTCTAACCCATATATATGGTATGTGTTGAATCACTCTCCCTCCTCTTTGTTTCCTCTGCAAACAGTTCTTGGATATGCTTGTATCATTTATCTGAAATTTCATTCTGCTGTTCTACATTTGAGAGGAGGATGACCAGATTCTAGCAAAACGTCAAGCTGAACTTTACTTATCTTTTATATAAGACCATGCCTCCCAGTATAGGTTTCTATATTGTTATTAAACTAAATATTGTTTGGGCTTCTAACTTTTTCTTCATACTCTCTACCTTTTCTGAAACTCAGGCCAGCTTCCTGAATACATCAGCTAGGTATAAATGACACGCTGGATACAAATAGTTTCTAATACTTCCATTTAAAAATCTCAGCATCCCATACGAAATTCCACCTGCTACCCTAATTCTCCATAATCTTCTTTTGTACTTCTAAATTCCTACCATTCAACATACACAATTTATCTTCTATTTTAGTATATCAATATTCACTTTCACTTCCAATCATTAAATCATTAAAAATATTTAATACCAATACTACTAATAGAAATATTTAATATCTGACAGATAGGGAATATGACAGCCTAAAAAGAGCCTAAAAAGCTCTCCACGATCAGTTTTAGAGAAAAAGAGAGAATTTGAACTCATTTTCTGGAAGGTCTAATTTGTGCTTGATGCCTTGCAGAAGCATTTAAGGTAGGAAGTTCTGTGGAACACTTCCCTCTTTTTAAGTGCTTTCGACTTTACATTTGATCCTTTTCTTAAGCACATCCACTTTAGGACGTGTTTCAGGAACTCCAGGCTATATTTAATTGTTTAACATGGTAATTAACTATCGGATTCTGTATCAACTGGAAGATATATTCTACTTCTCAATTTCTCTAAAGGTTTCACAGAATGATAGCTATGCCTCTCAATCATTTTTAAGCCTGTTTAGTGCCTTCGCTGTGTGACTGGCCTCCGATAAATACTTTTTACAGGTCTAAAATTTGGATCCTCTTCAGTAAAACAAAGAGAATCCTCAAGGCTAACAACCTGTGTCAGCCCTCCCCAAAGCCCTTACAGAACTCTGCTGTCTGTGCAATACGCATGAGGTGAAAGGAATAAAGTAAAAATCCTACTTTATTTACCTGCATTTAAATGAAGTGGGAGTTTCTACACCAATAATTTTGAGTAACTTGGCTTTATGAGATCCCTGTCTTAGATTTTCTTACACATGGCCACTCACCCTTCGTTCTCTGTTTCTAAAAGCAAAGTCTACCAAAGTGACTCGGGAGAAGAGGAGAAGAGGTATGCTTCTGGATTTAGATCGGTTTGATAACCCGCACCCATGAATTGCTGTTCATCTCGCACTTGGACTGACACAGCACAGAGACAGGAAACTTCGTTCCGCTTACGACAAAGTAATCCTTTGTCAACATGGCAGATCACATTCTTCCCAATAATTACAAAACTGTCGACCACTTTCCTTTCACAGCCAGAATGGATGAGTCGCCATGGAACCGGTCAGTGCCCCAAGACCTCAGTGATCCACTCTCTTCCAGCCAAGTAACAAAGCAAAGTCCTGCCCCTGGTACTTGCTCCCTGAACTTCAACCAACAAAATACTTCAAGACACACATAATACCTCCAAGTTTGTAGGTACAGGCTGTAAGACTAAGAATATATAACTAAAACTAGAATCCCAGGAAAAGATAAAAATAAAGGTTTAGAGAGGTTATCTAACAGGTAAAGGAAAGATATCAGGTCAGTTTGAAGTTACATGTGTATGTAAAATACCAGAATTAGCAAAACCATTGAACGGTAGCATTTTTTAAAAAAAAAAAATCTAAACCAGCAATTGTGTTTCTTTGGAGCCATTTTTATTTTGTATTGTTTTTCCAAGGCAGCATTTAATATTCATTCTCAGTTCCAAGACTAGTTGCCTTTTCTGGGTTTGTCTTCAACTTAGAAGTGTCATTCATCATGTTTGCTTCAGTTTTCTCTTTACTCAAAGCCCAGGTCAGAAAAATTCACCAGCAAGGAGTACCTACACGTTGTCTTTCTATAAAAGCCAGTGTTACAGCCATCGTGGTTGAGGAGAGACTCCCAAGGAATTAATCTGACATCAATGCACAGGGAAGAAAGTTTAGGAAAGAAAAAGGCTGACATTCCTCTGAAAGACATATTGTCTGAGTGAAGTGGAAGTGCCTTCAAGAAAAGCTTTTCTTCAGAAGTTATTTACAAGTTTCAGACAGATAGAGGGCTCTGTTTGCCTAGATTTTGAGATCAGAAACAGAATTGAGACAGGGTTATAATGTTCCATTATGAACGAGATGGATGATTTCATTTACGCTATTGTATTTTTATGGATTTCAGAGAGAGAACAGGATAAAGTGTACCGAAATTCTTCTATAGCTCCACAGAGTAACTCTGCTCTAGACAACATCCAATGATTGCCTTTAATCAGAAAATCACCCTTCCTCTCCAAAAGGTAAAGACTATGTCACTAAATGGAAATGTAACACCGAGCAGGTGATCCTGGCAGGAGGGGACAGGCCATTGCACAATTCAGCAGTAACATTTCACTTCTAAAATGCTGCTGTTGGGTTACTGCTAAGAGTAACTTCATTCACTTTTCTATCATTATTTTAAGCCTTCCCCTCCCAGAATACCCTCCCAACCTCCAGTGATCTGTGGCTCACAGGTTTCTAAAGCCAGACAAAATGTCTTCATATTTAATTGCTCTTAATGGATTTTTCTTCCCTGAATTTGTCCAGCTGCTTTTTAAAACCATTAAAACATTGCAAGTCTGCAGCATCCTGCAAAACTGATGCAACTTTCTATACAACCAGTGATACAAAAATTTCTGGAAGATGCAGTAAGCATGAATTCCCTGCAGCAGTTGACAATAGAACTGAAAACACAGAAAATATCACCATTAGCACTAGCCTCATTGAAAGAGATTCCCCCTTCACTCTCACCACTATGGGTTTTCATCCCTTAGCTATAATGAAAATAGTAATTTGGAATGATAATCAGTCTATCATCTTCTTTCCTTTCCAAAAACAAAGTTCAAGTTAATTGCACATATGACTGAATCCCTCCTTTTTTTTTTCTTTTTTTTTTTCCTTCCCCTCCTTCTCCCCACCCCACCTTTACCAGATCCTGGTTTGATCCATCTCCCCTTCTACAGTGTTTACCAGGATTAGAATCAGATTTTTCAGCTTACTTGTTTTCAGAAAAAGTTTACAAAGTTCTGATTACATCATTACCATAGCCTCGAATGGATCTGTGTCTGACCCCAAGAATCAGAGTCTGACAAGTAAACCCATGAAATGGATCCCAGTCCTCTTTGGGAGGAGAGAAAACCAAAACCTGAAATACTTTTAGAAAATACATTAGACAGCATCAGTGTAGTTACGATGTCTGGTCATACAGTTTTATTGCTGTTTTTCTGATGACCTTGAGAATTCAGAAGTAAGAGGCTAGAACAATGCCTGCAAGAAGAAAAACACCAAGTAAAAACCTAATTCAGAAAGCCTGAATGAGGAAATCAGGAAAAATAGCTACATTTATTTTGGCTGTTAATACCAGATAAAATACAACCGAGGAACTTCTTGGCCTTGCAGAACAAAGACTAGAGTGGGAAAGAAGAAAACAGGGTGAAAGATCCCTAACTGACTTATTTCTCCCATACCTGAGATGTTGGATCTCTCATCATTTCCTCCAGCAAATGAGATGAGAAAAATGACACAGCATGAGGAATAGAAGTTACGATTTCTGAGTTATCCCTCAGAAGCTGGGAGGGATAACTTGTACAAAACAAAATGATACTGCACAGTGACTTAGGAATTAGTGCTGAATAATTTGAATATAGCAGCCCAGAGAAGCGGCTGAGGGTGACAAGCTAACATTTTCCGGGGTTCTTCTGAATGCTGGTAAATCCCTACCTACTTACTACAAACTTGCAAGCTGCATAGGCACAGATGATTAGCTACAGGTTTCCTAGGTAGCTGCAGACCTTCTCAGCATACATTTAGAAATACTTTTGCTTGAAACTACCTAAACTCCAAGGTTTTGTTTGTTTGCTGTTAAGATGCTTTAGCATTTGAATCTCCAGTATTTTTTCAGCATCTGGCCTTCCCTTCAAGGACAGTGCTCAGTGGTTTCAGCACCGATCTCACCTGATGCGCTCCACGAAGGCAAGCCAACACCAGAGGTGACTTCTTGCTACACCTTTATGCAAGTAAACACAAGAAGCAGAACTGATTTCTATTTCTCCTCCAGATACCCACCCTTGTAAGGGCACTTCACAGAGCAGAACACAATCACGCTCAAACACTACTCTAAAAACATTTTTAAATGATTTGCCTTTTCTTCAAAGCATGAGCTTATTAGCCCCACATGAGCTACTTGTAGGCTCTTTAAGAAAGAGACCCCGAGCTCTATGTCTCCCCATCCTCCTACCTGCTACCTCCTCCACCTGTTTGTACCAGATCCACTCACACTGCAACCACTCCTCCTCCACCACGCAGAAAAGACTGAATCTGTATCCCTGGGAAAAGGAGGAAACGATGCAGCAGAATACTCTTATTAGGTATATGCTTGGAAGAGTATTTAAAAAAATAGAGCGGAAATGTCAGCTCTGGAGAGAGCAAATTCAAAACCTCAAAATTTGCAAAATAAAACAATTGTTTCTAAAACTAAGCAAATATTTCATCTTTTAAAGAAAGAGCCTTAAAACGTAAAAGATTCATCTCTGAAGAAATGCCACTCATTAATGAGACACAGTATCTACTTACAGCTTATGACCAAACAGGAATCTACAAACTACAAATAAGAAAAATAGGGTGGTGTGTTTTGTTTTAACCTTTTCCATACAATGAAAGAGCAATTACATGGAGTATGAAGTAACCGTACCATTGCTGTGGCTTCTGCAAACAACAGAATACTTCTGAAAAAGCAAGCATCACACGCATTGTCAATATAGTCACTTTATATTTAGAAGAAGAAACATTTGGTCATTCAGTATTATCAGCATTCAAATAATATTCTTGCCTACTGAAGATACGTCCTCCATTCAAGTCAGAACTGTTCTACTCAACTAAATACGCCTCTCTCCGAACAATTTGAATTGATGAGTTTCTCCACTGCCACGCTCCAGCATGTCTCATATTTTAGCATCCTACATTCTCATCTCAGGGACTGAAGAAAGGAAGCATGCTATTATTCTAAGTACTAGTAGATGAAGAATGACAGTTTTTTATTCTGCACAAAGGAAACTTCTGCAATAGGAGAAATCAACATGTATAAAAAGCTTCTCTGAAGAGATTTTTCCATCAGTCCTGATTATACTTGTGTTATTTCCACCCAGATTATTTGGCCTTCTAGACTGAGATCATACACAAAGGGGCACAAGAAGACCATTCCTGCCAAATTTCCAGAGTGAAGCATCACCATTAGAAAACGTTATGAATATTGTTTGGAAACAGATGCCATGTCTAGGGTGAGGAGGAAGAGTTTCCTCTGAGATTCTGTCTCGTCTTCTCCTTCTCCTGACCCATGCAAAGTTTCTCTCCCCAAAGCACATTCTTTCCTTTTCACCATAAACATTCTGAGTATATTACAGATTTGCCAGAGTTCAGAGTTCTTATAAATCCATTGATTAAAAGGGATGAGTGGCTTAACAAATGAATATACACTGGAAAAAATTCAGAACCGTAGACACTAAAATAATTTTTTCCCTCTCATTTAGTGCAAATCTAAGATATTTCTAATCAAACAGCAACATACATGCTTCCTAAAAAGACCTGATACCTGTTGTTACCCACACAGCTACACGGTTTACATGTGCAAAGGAGGATTCCTTTGTTTTGTATGATGACAGGTAACAGAGAGAGACATAAAAAAGAGGCAATTTATCAAATTTATCTGGAGGTCAAAGGCAATGTGTCAAAATTTATCAGTTAAATTGGTCAGTCTGATTCTTTTTACGATTTTACATCTACTCTTGATTCCTTTGAAGGAGAGGGAATATGTTCTCCTGTCATAATTTCATTAGGCAAATCATCTAATAAACAAGTTAATTATTAGAACCTTGTACAATTTTACTATGCACAAAATTGGACATGCTGCATTATTTGTCTGCATCAACAACAGTAAAAAACAGTATCTGCTTCTTTCTCTGTCATGGGACTATCTAGGAATTCTCTGTGTTTTAGTCGACAGAGGGACAGAATTTTTGACACACACATATGCCCCCCAGAACACACAAACCCCAAAATTATAACTTAAGATTTATTACCTTCTAAGAAATATCTGGATAAATGTATCCTCTTTTCTAAACTAGGGATCAGTTGTGCTTTTAACAGCATGAAATACAACACATTTTCTCCTTAATCTTTCTAGGTGGCATTCATTTAACAACACGCTTTAGGAAAAAAACCTATACTTCTTTCAACTTGTCTGCTTTACTGATTTACGAGAAATAACATTGATTTTTTAACATGCAATATTAAAGTATCTTTTTCTGAAACCAAAATACAGTTATTAATTTGCTGTATTTTCTGTGTATTTTATAGATGACCAAGTGTTATCAGTAAGACAATCATCATTACCTTTCCAGCATTCCAGAGTTTCTATTTATTAATAATTTTCTCTGAAATATTTTGAAAGCATACACCTAATTCTTTTACCCTTAAGAGGCCGAATTCCAGTTAGTCTTCATAAACATAGTTTGCATTTAAGAATCTCATTTTTTAACATCACTGAGTAGTCAGGCTAACTGATCACACCTATGGGATGCTGAAATAACCTTATTTACAGTGTTACCAAAGCTACAAAGTATTCTGATACAGAAGAGAGATTATACGGTGCACAATTCGTAACTTTAGCCCTTCAATTTAGCAGTCTTAATACTCTAAATTTATCTTATGTCTTGTTCTTGTTTTAACAACTTCTCTAGCTTTACAAATATCTTCTCACGTGTAATTTCTATCCATCTTGACATACTGAAGAGAGAAGTTCATGATCTGAATGTATTAATAACTTCTAAAAATCTTTCAAGAAACAGATATTGCTAGCTATGGGCTTTGTTGTAGTTTTTTTACCGATTTTTCTTTAAAATTACTTTTGATTATGTTGTACACGCCCTTTTTTTTTTCCTTTTTGTTTTGTCAGTGTATCTTAGGATCAAAGTGAAAAGTTTTTACCAACAGAATTACTCACTCTTACCAGCTGCACCCCAAAAAATTAGATATTATGGAAAATATGCCCTCAGGTATTTTTCATCAGCAGTTCAGTAAAAGACTTTGTGCAATTGCTAGATCCTTTGTCCTGATTCCCTGTAAAACTCTTTCTTTTGTTACAGAAAATTGTTATCGCCAGCTGCAGTAACCGCTACAAGCATTAAAAATCTTCATTGTTTAATTAATAAGAGAGGAGTTTCTGTCATCTCAACTCACTCCTCCCCTTGCCATGGACTCTCCAGCAAGTTAAGGACAGAAAGTTCATTTTTATCAGCTCCATTACCGTAATTTCCTCCACTCTAAACGTACCAAATTTTTATTATCCATTAGCTAGCTCCCCAAGTAATTCTCAGTGCTTCACACTTTACCTTCTTCTGCCTTCCTCAAAACAGAAGACATCCTGATCCTTTGATGAAGAGTGATACTGTGCTCCTCACCTGAACACTTACTGTCTTCCTTGGATATTTTTTTTCTTTTTTTTTTTTTTTAAAATCTCTCCCACCATGCCTGGTGAATTTATGACACAGAGGTTGCTGTTGGGGAGAAAGCTGGCAAAAGTCTCATTTCAGATCTCCCACAATCCACTCCTGTATTATTCTATATATATCTTCCTCCTTTCTCCCCATATGCTCTTAGCTTTAAAGTATGTTTATAGTTCTCTCATTTTCTTTAAATTCAAATTCTCAGCAGGGCTATAGTTTTCCTTCCCCCAGTCCCTGTGATTCTTCCCGTAGCCACACTTGTCCTATTATTATTTGTTCAGTCTCAGTCAGCCTTACAGTTTTTTCTCTCCTCCGCCTTCTCTCTCCCCTTATTTTCTTGTTCTGGACATAACAGCTTGCCATCCTATATCATCATGCTGTATCAGACTCATACTGTACTTCCAGATTGCCTTCCACAACACAGTCTCCTGAAAATACTTATCCCATTAAATCTCATAAAAATGCTTTTAATCTCCATTATGATGACCTACTGTCTTCAGTATTTAAAAATTAGGACATTCCTTTCAAACTTATCTCTATTTTGTATTTACTGTTCCATAACACATAATAATATCATGCTTCTCTCTTCCTCGTAGTTTACAATAGGTCTTCAAGCAGTTATATGTCATACCTTCTCAGAACATCACTGGAATGTCTTCCTCAAAATCCTTCTAGTGGAAGGGCTGCAATCTAAAAACTGTTGGTTTAGTCAAAAGTGAGAGGTGGTACAGAATCCCATGTGCGGCGCTATTTTCAGATAGAAGTAAAGAGCATGTAGAAGGTATTAATAATATCCCCCTTCCCAATGCTTTCCAGAGCCACCGAATCTTTATTCAATTTCTGGTTTTATTTTTCACTTTCTAAGTCTCCATTTTCTCTGGAATTTTTATTTATTTCATTCATATCCTGTAATTTTGACTTTATTTTGCAAATATATTCTGAATTGCAGGTTTTCACCGTACCCATCTTTCTGTAATGCCCCTAATCTCAGCAAATTTCACCTTCATTGAGGATTTTTGAAATGCGCTTTCCTGATCAAGTCTTCTTCTAAACGTTTCTCTGACCAAGACTCCTCTGAACAAAGGGACTGTTTCTTTCTCTTTTCTTGTACATGCTCTATGTTGGTATGTGGCAATAATTTATATTAAAGGCTTTTTGTGTAATTTAAAAATTTTGTTCTCTGAGGACTCTTATGGGGAAATCTATCTCCTTACATGGGATATCCATTCTCTTTAAAAAACTTTCAAAAAACTACAGGCTTGAATAAAAAGCAGCATTCACAAATCATCCTACCACCTTCTCCAACTTTTTTTTGGGGAAGGCATCGGCTCCAGCAATTTCTACTGATCCTATACCACTGTACTGTTTCAATTAAACCAAACACTTATATCTAATTTAAAAAAATAATGGAAGTTTTGATGAATTCTGTCTAAAAACACTACTTGGTATTTTGAGGTTACTGCAGAAAATAAAGCAGTTGTGAGTCAATGAAGTGGAAAATTGCTGTCTTATAACAGATCCTCTAAGGTGCAAAATGTTCTCCTATTTGCTGTTATCAGTATGTCTACTAATTGCTTTTTGTCCAACTATTTAAAGAGGGGAAAACAGACTTACAGTCTGGAGAAAAAAGGACAGCAAAACATATAAATTTAAAGCATTAATGTTTTTTTAATTATTTTCCTATTTTATAGCATTAAGAAAACATACTCAAAAAAAATATTTGGCTTATCAAAATGGAAAAGGGAGAGAGACAAAAAGAAGCTGCATAAAAATATTAAAACAAGCAACAGGTTACATTTAAAAACAAACACTCGTGGTCTTTTGTTACTTTAGTTCTTTGGGGAAAAAAGCCTTACTACTAAAAGTGTTTTAGTCATAAGTTTGAGAATATTCCTAGCAACATTTCTACATAGGTTTAATTATAAAACAGCATTGTAAAAAATTAACCGGTACTAAATTAGACTTTAGGTCTACACACCAAGGAATATTATAAAATCACTTTCTGTAACAAACCAACAACTTGGCGTAGACTAAGATTACATTCTTTTTCCATGACTAGCACACACACACACAGTTGCATTTTCCCTGGCTTTCTAAAGAGCATTTTAGTTTTGGGGTTTTTTTTAATACTTCTGCATGGTTTTGGATTCTCCTCAGTTTTATAAAGACTAACTGAGAAAAGTGAGGTGAAATCCTGTTATTTGCAAAGATATAGCAAAAAATTAAATTTCTAAGAATCATTTATTTCAAGAGACAAATACGAAGAATGTCTGAGGTAAGCGTTTGACCTCTGACAGTAGTTCTAATGTTCAGTAAAGACGGGCAGGGAGTACCAAACAGCTGCTTTCCAGAACTAGACTGATACCTTACCGTGCTGCAAAACAACTACGGGATTTATTTCCTCCCCTTTAATTTCTTTTTTTTTTTTTTTTTAAACTACACTATGTCTTCTACAGTATAGCCTTGCAACTGTAAATTCAGTTTGTACCATACTTGCACCCATACATTCTTCAAATCCACTGGAACACAGAAGCACATCTTTGAAAATCCCCCTTGGAGTTTACTAAACTTCTTTGATGTTTTCACCCTGATCACATAAATGAAATCTTTATTAAAAAGAAAGGTGATTGGGACCATTTTCATAACAATGATAAAGAGTGCCTGACAGATTTACTTTTCTTCTAGGCAACTTCCCAGCCAAAGTCAACAGCTAACAAGAAGTCTATCTCCGAATTCATATTGGAGGATATAACTCACTAATTAAGTGTTCCTCAAACATTTCAAGGAACGTTCAAGATTTTCTGACTGATCCACTCCAAGCACTTCTCTATAAAGAGATACTACAGTTGAGTATAACCGAATAAATTGAGGCTTCTTCTCTTTTTAAGGCATCCTCAATCTAAGTTCTAGAATCTTAGTCCACAGTCAACACTCTCCCTTGATACAGGAATAACTCATTTTCACAGTAACTTCCACCATTTTAAGGCACACAGGTGCATTTCTAAATACTGTGCTCTAACAATCCTTCAACTTATTCATATATAGATAGAAATGTTTAAGTATCTGTGTACCCTCTGTCACTCCGATGAAACACAGTTTTTTAATAAAAATCCTTCAAGATAGACAGGATACTTCGCTCTGATGAATTAACACAGAGTAAGGTACAATGGCAGCGCTGTCCTCCCACTCCCTCATAACTTGTCCACAATCCCCTGGATTTGACTAAAATCCAAAAAGCTACATATTCATTCCCCAACGACAGAGATGTCAATAATAGATGGCTCATGGAAACACTGCAGAGAATCAGCATACAGGAGCTTGCTGCTACCTAATATGCCCGTACCAAAAAGTTTTATTTATTCAAATTCTGTGTTGCAACAACTGCAGGCATACAATTTCTAACTGACAATACGTGAACACTTACCTACCTGCAAAAGGCCACAAATACACTTTAATCAAGATTATCAAACCACTTAAGGGCTGAAGTAGCAGTGTCATGCCAAAGCAGAGATCTAATCAAAGCACCAGACAACCAGGCTCTTCTGTAAAACCCTCCCAGGAGTCACTCCAGTGAGCACTGAGACCTCTTGCAGCCTCACATCTGCCGAGGAAGGTTTCTAGGTCTCCCCTGCCCTGGGCAACCATGTCAATGCAACAGATCCAGATGTTTCACACTTACACACACTCAATTCACTCATGTACTGAAATTTCTGTTAGGACAATCTTACCCAAACCCAGACGTTATATAAAAGAATTCAGTATGATCAACTGCATTATAATACAACCACATGAGATGATTAAAATAACTTTTTCCAGGTGCCAGATATCTGCCATCATGTTTGGATAAAATCAGGAATATCTTACTCCTTGCTGAGCTTCTAATCCTGCCTCCTCAGAATATGTCAAAACCGATAACCGCGGCAGACACTGACACTTGATAACTTTTATTTTCTCAGTAGCATCAAAATCTACAAACTGGAGTTCTAGTTGTTGTCTCCCTCTCCTGAACTGCCCTTCCTCTCCCTTCATCCCCCACAGTCCTCCTCACCTCCCCCAACATGTTGACACAGGGGAGTTTTAAAAAGAAATCAGAATGAAGTACATTGCACAGAAGGGAGATTTATTTTAGCACAGGCACATAAGAAGAAACATTGAGAAAACTACTTGAATGCAAGACCTCTATTAAGTTATCTCAGCTTTTATCGAAGTTGAGATACTTACTTCATAAGATTTCAAGTCAAATGATTTTTTTTAATGCAGAGTTACGGTACACAGTGCCAGTGTAAAACAAAAACTGCAGAAACTCGGTCATTTTGCAGGATATTTTACGTTGATCTGTGGGTGCCCAAAGGCATTACTGCAAAAAGCGGTCTATTTAGGAATATGCATCATAGTGCAGCCCAGCTCTTTCAAAACTATCCGCACAGGTATTATTTCTTTGAACGTAAGTAGTAGCTCCTCAGAATGGAGGCAATATTGATCTGGTAAATAGCAAAATACAGCATCTTCCCAACCTTTCACCTTCACTTCTGTCACTGTAACATATATTCAGAATACATTTCTACTGTGTTTTTTCTGTCTCTTTTTGTTCCGAAGCATCAACAAAATGCTTACTGTATTACCGACAAAACAACCCATGCACCAAACTCCTGACAGAAAACAAACTGGTAAAAAATTCAGACCATCAGAAAAATCTATGAAAAAATAAAAAAATGCTTTTCTTCATGAAAGGGGAAAAAAAAAATTAATTACAGAATGAGTATCATATAATGAACAATGCATGAAAATAATGCTGAATTACCAGCTGCATGCAATAGTAAACCCCCAAAGTAGCAGAGACTTAAAATACTACATAAGGAGGTCAAACTATACCCAAAGCAACCTAAAATCCCTCACAATACCTCTAGAAGTTTTCTATTTACAAAACAAGGAACATAAAGGACACCTGTTTCAACTACATAAATTTGCACTCCACCACAGTAGATAATTGCAGATACACTGCCCAAGTTTACCAGGCTGTTCCTGCCCGTTTTCAGACCTGCCTTATGCAATAACCTGCATGGGATGCAGCACTCTCCATCAACTTCTCAGTTCTCTCACAGAGCTCTCCTCACAGCTCATAAATACCACCCTTTCTTCACACCCTTCTCTCTCTTCCTTTCTTTACCATCACAAATTCCAACAACGTAAGTGATGACATCTAACCCTGTAAGAACTTTAAAAAAAAAAATCTTAAAAAAACCCACAACAGTAAAACAAGGAAATGTAACTGCTTTATTTTTTTTCCAGTCATCTGTATCTCTTTGGAAAAATGTTAATCACAAAGTATAACAAAACAGCACACAAAGGTGACCAAAATTACATCACAAACTTGCTATTCTAAAAAAAGTTTTTAACTGAAAAATGGTTTTGGACTCTTTCAGGCTCTTTTTCATACATATAAAAATTAAGAAAATCTCCAAAATGAATACAGAAAAAAACCTCACTTTGGACTACACATTTATAAGGAAGCTCATAATGAGATCAAGCAGCACAGTATCCTTCCCAGGTGAGGTCAACCTGAACAATATTATTGGAATTTTTGTGTTTTTTGCTTTGTAGAAGTCAAGCTCTTTTATCAGCTCCGAACAATGCTCTCATGCTTGCAACTGGAATTCATAGAATCACAGAATGGCTTGGGTCGGAAGGGACCTTAAAGCTCACCTCGTTCCAACCCCCCTGCCCTGGGCAGGGACACCTCCCACCAGACCAGGTTGCTCACAGCCCCATCCAACCTGGCCTGAACCCCCCCCGGGGAGGGGCCAGCCACAGCTTCTCTGGGCAACCTCTGCCACTGCCTCACCACCCTCACCGGGAAGAATTTCTTCCTCGTATCTCATCTAGATCTTCCCTCTTCCAGTTTAAAGCCACTGCCCCTTGTCCTAGCACTCCCTGCCCCTGTAAAAAGCCCCTCCCCAGCTCTCTTGTAGCCCCCCTTTAGGTACTGGCAGGCTGCTCTGAGGTCTGCCTGGAGCCTTCTCTTCTCCAGGCTGAACAACCCCAACCCTCTCAGCCTGTCTTCAAAGGAGAGGTAAATTGTTTGAAATACTCTCTGCATGGTAAAACTCTTGAGACATACACAAGAAATAGGTATGTTAAGAGTATCAGCACACTGCATATAAACAGAAATTGCTTTCAGTAAGTCAAGCGCAGATCGCACATTTTACTGCCATTCATGCTCTTGAAATGGAACTGCAAAACAATCAGTTTGCCTTTATTTTAATTGCAGACAATATTTTGAGCCATGCTGAAACACTCTATGCCTATGGAAATACGTAAAATCATTTACACTTCACCCTGCGCTCTCTGAAAATGCAGGGAAAATAATTTACTAATCATCTATCACTTCTAATAATAATGAGCCATTAGAAAAAAAAGCCAGAAAAAAACTATTCAAGTCAAAACTACTCTGAAATGCTTAAGATGGGAAGAGTATGAACAACAGAAACTATTACAATAAATGTTTAACTAATTCATCGATTTCAACACTCATTTACAGCAATCTTTTAACTCTCTGAGAGCAAGTAGAAAGAACAGATTAATGCTTTTATTGTTGTCATTTTTAAACTACAGGGGTTATTTCTGAAAAAAACTACTTCAACTCCAAAATGACTTGGTGCAAAAACGGCACTCATACAACTTCTACTGGAGCAGGGGTTTTACAAGACAGGATGAACAATTTTCCTAGGACCCTCCGACTGGATCTCTCCTTCAGTATGCCAGAAGACGCTTGTTTCAGTTCACTCTTCTACCCTTTATTTACCCTGCCTTTCTCCCTTTCCCCGACCCCCAAACGAGGGAGCAGCTTTCACAGGATTTTTCAGAATAACTTACAGTCCCTATAAAATGCAAAGAACACAGAAAACGTCATTTCTTTAATGCCAGTATATACATAGTATTGATGTCTTTCCAGCGTGAGCCCTCCCTATTTGAAATATGCACTTACGCAGATTTTTAAGGAAAACAGCTGCTCAAGACCACACAAGTTATCTATGTTATGTGCTTTCCCACACCTCTGTCTCAATCATGACCTTCAAAGTATTTCACGTGACAATATAATAACGCTAACTATTTTTGACAACATCGCTATAAGAATTTTCAAAATTTTATTCATATACTAACAGGATTTTTTCCTGTCTTACATAAGAGTATTATCTAAAATACTGAAAGGGACTTGAAACAATTTGGCATCTGTGGAAATAAAAAGCAACCTGAGAACATTTTTCCTAGTACAAGTCCAACACTTGCACAGCAGCTTTCAAGTGGTTATGATTCTCTCAATACTCCTATGTATCCAAATATCTGTGCTTACATAGTCAAAACTGAAGTAATAGATAATAATAATAATAAAATCTAAAATATGTCAAGTTAATTGATCTGCCATTTCAACAAATGGTGTGAAGATTTATTTCCACTTAGATTTATAATAAATTGTACATATAGGTGAACATTTCCATTAAGACCCAATTAATATGCCAAAAAGTAATTGTAGGTAGATACTTCAAACTTATACTGAAATTAATCTATTTTAGAAATTCAATCATTTACAACAATATGTTAAAAAAACAGAAAAAGCAGGATATACAGACCTTCCAGTAGTCAGATTGTAAACTGTAGTACCTCTGGTATGCAGATAATGCTGTAGGAAAGAAAAATGAATGTTGAATTTGTTTTGTTGCATTTTCTTTGAAGAAAAAGATAGAAAACCTTGAGAGTCAGAATATGCAACATTAAAATGATAAACGGTTTAATAAAAGTAACATTGCCACAATAAGTACACTGTTGTGAGTAACGCATTCGTTAAGATTATAATTTGTTTTATGAAATGTCAACCCAGAAGTATTTTTATTATTAATCTTACAAATGTACATCAAGCAATATTTTAAAGAAAACCTATAACAAAGAAATCATTTGAAATTTTGGGATTTTCATCCTGGACAAAGCTGTTGTAAGATTTAAAAATTTAATCATGTAGCTCATTTACCACGCTCCCTGATGTCCTGTAATTTCTAAAGAACTGGTGTGGAGGGACATACAAAGAGAAATCAATTTCACATGCCCTTTCATTCAGTAGCTAGAGAAACAAAAGCAAGTGGAAAAAAGCTTACATTTTATTCAACATCTAAGACCAAGAATAACCTAGAAAATAGCGCTAAGAACAGCTCTGTTCACTAGAATATTAGCTCTACTTCACAACGGATTTCTCAAATCACCATCTCTGCAACCCTCTTCCCCACTAAAAATACTGGTTGATTCATCTTGCCTTTCACCTAACAGGCCACATCGGACTAGAATGCAAACAGGCTTTATGTTCTTGTAAGAACACTGCACTAAGCACCATCCAAAAATGAAGAAGTTTAAATAATGATTCACTACACTAACACCAAGATACTGATTTTTCAAGTGTTTGCTTCTTAAGATTTAAGAATGGTTTCTACACAGTACTTATTTTCCAAACAACAAAAGAAGACAATCTCTGCTATGAAAAACTATAAACACTAAACAAACACTACATAGATTAAGACAGTAAGAACAATATGTACTTTATGTGCAGGTTCATTTCCTGCAAGTACCATGGATAAATGATGTCCCTAAATTTTATCACCCTTCAAAGCCTGTCTTGCATATTCATTTCCACAACTTAACAAAAGTCCCTAAGTTTAAGAGAAATAAGAACAGCATACACCTAATGACAAGGTACACAGAGCTTTCTCTTCTTAAGAATACACCTTTGCGCTCATCTGTCTCTGGAGACTCACAACCTTGTATGTTTAAATACCTACTGATACATGCTGACCCAGTCCCATAAGGTGTCTGTCACCACTGGAACTGCTTGTGAAGCCAGTTTTCATTTTCGGTTCTCTAAACTGTGATTTATTTAGATGCCCAGAGTAGAAAAACAACTAGCAGAACTCTCTTCACTCTTACACTATCAACATTCAGTACCTGTAAAAGTCTACATGCGACTTAAGACAAATAAAATCACTTTAAAATCTAGTCAATCAGGCTAACTCAACAACTTAAGAATACAATTCCTTCCCCACCACCAAAAAAATATTTGGTACAAACTGAAGAATATAACTGCAGTCTAACAACGTAAGTTTAAGAATATTAAGACAAAGCATATTTCAGTCATGTTCTCCAATTATGTTATAAAGGATGTTCACAGTAACACAAAATAACTTCCTACCCCAAATACTCCTAAATTCACCTTCTCCCAGGTGTCATTCATGACTTTTCAACAGAAAGGCATAATTAACTTCTGAACACAGGAATGACTTTCCTTTCCCAAACAGGAAACCACACATGCACACTATGAAACTGTTTTGTGATGTACCACACCTTAAAAAAAGGAATTTATTTTTTTTTAACTCAAGTAGTACCTATCCCAATTTTAAAGGATAAAGTGCATTTCAAATACTTAAGTCAACAGTATCATATTATGCAAGATTTAGGAAACTGGTAATTTCTTGTCATCTTTTTTTTTTTTTAAAAGTAACTATTGCAGTCCATTATACAATGGATATGGATAAAATAAAAAGATGAAAAGAACATTAAATACAATGTTAAGAATTTATACTGGGAAAATAAAAGGGAGTACTTTCTCAGTGCAGTTGTTAAAAAATATACGAGTACCCACATGAGCATACCCATTAAACATGAGAGCCAAAATATATGGTTCCCTATAGCAGACAAGGTATTGCTTGCAAGTTTACAAGATGTCAACAATTTAAAAAAGAAAAAAAAACAAACCAGAAAAACAGAATAGAAACACAAGACCTAAAAAGGAAATCGAAGAAAAAAAGAGAGGAGAAAAAGAAGTTTTACTGCTATTCAGTGACCAAAACATTTCTTACGCAAGTACAGCAAAAAGGTCTACAGCTCAAGCCTTTCTTCTTGCTCCCAAGCCCAGTGAGTCCGAGCGTGCACAGCCCTGCTCCCCAGCAAAACACAGACAATGGAACAGGGGTGAGCAGCATGGAGAAAAGGGAGAAAAGACATTTGAACGTGTTCACTCATTCAGACCCAATAAAGCCCCATGTCAGGGGCAGAGGAAGATTGGGAGGCACAGGAAACGAGGCTCCACTAATGTCACTGCTTGTAAAGAAACCTGCCCAGAGAAATTCTAGCAACTCCATCTAACACAGGGAAAATTCCTTATATTAAAGAAAGGAATCCTTGCTCCATGACATTCTACTAGTTATCCTTACAGTGCTGACATTTGCAAATTATTTTCTTTTCTAACTCTTCCATTCGTCAATAAAGTTTAGCAACTTCCCGTAGTAACAGCTGAAAAGACTGCTTCAATGTGCCAGGTTCATCTTACAATTAAAAACATGTACATGGAAAGCATGGACTGCTGAAGCATATTTCATGTTTACATGATAAGGTCTTCATTCTAAGGAAGGTCACATTACTCTTCCAGAGGAAGAAAAAAGACACTACAGTCCTCTTCTTAAATGTCTGAAGTGCCCAATCCTACTTCTGGGTTCAGCAACCTCTCCTAGGGATCCAGCCTTTCCTTCCAGGGTAACAGTATTCTGCTTCCACTTAAGCTTCTTGAAAACAAAATGCTAAAATTTTCAGGGTTGTGCTGAAAATGCGTAACAATGAATCATGGAGGGATCCCTTATACAGGAGCTAAACGTCCCTTCGCTCCTCATGAAAGTTAGATGACTAGAAACTGTTATTGATGCATAATTTCAGTATTTAACGAGTGCTCAACCTACGGTTAGTTAGTTACCTGTGAAAGTTTATTTCAGGCCCTTTCACATCTAGATTAAACATCTGCTCCATGAGGACTCAGACTCTGCTGAAAAGGACTGAAGGAACAGGCAGAAAAACAGAAAAAAGGGATTCAAGAGAGCATTTTCTTGCCAGAACCCACATGAAAAAAATCCCTAATCAAGCATCTCCCTGAGAAGAATCCTGCATAGAAGGAGAGGCTAGAAATCAAATTACAAAACCTAGATTTTTGAAAAATTAAACCACCTACTAGTTTTAAAGCAGTAGAACACGAACCATAAATTTGAACTCTGCTATACTTTCTACTCCCTGAGCAAGTCACCAATGAGCAGACATTTACCCCAAGTTCTATGGTGTAGAAATAGAATGTTTCATCTAAAAAGTATATTATGGAACTACAAGCAACTCTTCCCTTAATTTAAGTTTATAACTATAGGAAATGAGTGCAAATCCCTCAAATTACAAACTTTATTCTAGATTAAGAAGAAAAAAAGAGCAAGTGAATCTGCTGAGCAACATAAATTTTACACGAGTCCCTATCCAAAATACAGGCTACGCTTCATCAGTGCTATGAATCTAATTATAGGATGATATATCTCTGGTTTATTAAAAAGTGAAAAGAAAGTCACTTATGGCATGCATCACATTACTAGTATTAAAAAAAGGCTAACACCAAAACAAACACACACAAACACACACAAAAAACCCCCAATACTAAAGGCTGCAATATTATTTGCACTTTACTTTTCATCCAAGACTGGTCATTCCAAAGACATTTTTTGTCAGGAAAAAATTCTATGAACTACTGCCCCTCTTTCAACATAGAGTCAACTCTCATTTTTACAGATGCAAGTGAAATTACCCCATTTCAGATAAGTTACCCTTTTTTAAACACTATCAAATGAGTGCTTAGGCACAGCAGAATTCTGCAGACAATCTTCTAATTAGAAACTTATTATTGAGCTTTTCCAATCTAAAAGTTTGGCACTGAAATTCTTAAACATATGGAATTGTTTGAGCCCAAATACATAGAAACGTATTTTTTCACATGCAAAACACTCCTGAGCATCTAGAAAATGCAAGTCTGGACTCAAAAAGAACAGGACTGAGTATCAACAGTAGGACAATGTTTCTTGCTTCCCTCACCACTATATTCATAAAATGATCTAGTCAACCACGAAAACTCTTTTAAAAGCACATAGCTGAGAGACCACATGCAGACACCTAAACCAATACCGGACAAGTGACTCAAGAATTCCCAAAAAAGGTGCTCATAGTTACCTATCTCCATCCTTCTGCACACTATTTCATTACTTATTGTATCAGTTTACACTCTTCCTAATAACATCTGTTTCCAAAACCTGGCAATTTACATTATTTGCCTAACAGGTAATCCTCATGATCAGACTCTTGAAAACCCTACAACCTACGGAGCGGTACACACAGCATTTACCACCTTACCGTGAATAAGGGAGGTAGGGGATGAAGGAGGGGGGGGGTGGTGTATGCTCCAAAGGTCTATGTAGCTTTTCAGATCAATCACCATCAGCTGTATTGCTTGATGAGAATAAAAGAATGTTTACCTAAAATAATTCTGAAAAGAAAAACATCATCTTTCCACCCAAAGAATTAGAATTATTGGCCAGTAAGAAACCCAGGCTCACTTCGGAATCTGTCTTTAAGCCACTAGTGCAGAGCTGACCCTCGATGAGTTCCTATAGTCACGGTCTGCTGGTCTCCTCTTCTTACAGGTTTTTACAGCCTCCACTTTGCAATATCTACAGTTACTTGAACACTGACAGCCTTTATTATTTGGCCCCTAAGAGCTTGTCTTCCTCTCTTACTATGACTAGGGTCAAGGGACATCTCAGAATCAGGACAGGGATGATACTGGTTTCTTATTTGCCCCTGTTTAAGATTCCTTCGTTTCACAGAGAATATAAAATAGATTTTACATTAACTACCATGTATGTGATTTCAGGATGTTATTTTTCTTTAATCTATTTAACTTTATAAAATACGTAATTGTTTCAGTAACATGATCAACAATCTCTCTTCGTACCCAGAGTCTAAATACATAATCTAAACAAACAAGTACGCTGAAAATGGGGAGCAAAATGTCTAGACCGAATGACATCCACCCACCTGTCATTTTTAGCACATCTAATCACAAATCATGCAGTGACAGAAGGATGGCTTTTATGATCTGCTCTAACAAACCTAGTTTATGATACATGAAAATTTAAGAGGCCTTTGAAAGTGATGCAAACATGGAGCATTTGAGTATTTTAGTGGTTGAGTAAGGAAAAAGTGAACTAGATACTGACACCATCTAGTGGCACCTTGCAAGGCTAAATGTGACTAACAGATTTTTGGCTTGCTGAACCTTAAAAAGTTAAGAGCAAGCATTAATTTGATGGCATGCCCCTGAAAAGAGAACTTTAAAACAACTCAAAACTCCATATTCTTCTGTGTAAATCAATATTTGTTTCCTTAAATAGAAATTTCTTTTTTCAATGTTAATTTTTAAACAAGCACTAACATTTCTTAGTGCTTATCTGATGTGAAAACAAACAGTAAGATAGAAAATTAGCTTAAGAACTGCACAAGGGAATCAAGGAAAGGGCACATGAATTGCTTTAAATCTGACAATGCTTCCAGGAAAAATAAATGTTCACTGAATACCTAGAAGACATATGCAGGTTATGGAAACAGCTTATTACATCATGCAGGTTTTATCCACACTAGCGTTTTAACCTAGCAAGATGAACACTGCTGGGTCGTAAAATTAAAGAATCAAAAAGTGAGGAAATTCCAAGGTTGAGTCAATGGAATTGACTCTTCACTGAGTGAAAAACTGGCTGGATGGCCGGGCCCAGAGAGTGGTGGTGAATGGAGTTAAATCCAGTTGGCAGTCAGTCACAAGTGGCGCTCCCCAGGGCTTGGTGCTGAGGCCAATCCTCTTTAATCAACAATCTGGACAAGGGGATCGAGCGCACCCTCAGTCACTTTGCAGACGACACCAAGCTGGGTGGGAGTGTTGATCTGCTGGAGGGCAGGAAGGCTCTACAGAGGGATCTGGACAGGCTGGATCGATGGGCCAAGGCCAACGGCATGAGGTTCAACAAGGCCAA
>NW_009631407.1:0-41481 GCF_000690535.1 Cariama cristata | reverse complement strand
GGTGTTTGGTCTGGAGAAGAGGAGGCTGAGGGGAGACCTGATCGCTCCCTACAACGACCTGACAGGAGGGTGTAGCCAGGTGGGGGTCAGTCCCTTCTCCCAAGTAACAAGCGATAGGACAAGAGGAAATGGCCTCAAGTTGCACCAGGGGAGGTTTAGATTGGATATTAGGAAAAATTTCTTCACTGAAAGGGTTGTCAAGCATTGGAAGAGGCTGCCCAGGGAAGTAGTGAAATCACCAGTGGGGTGAAATCACCAGTGGTGGGCTTGGCAGTGTTAGGTTTACAGTTGGACTTGATCATCTGAAAGGTCTTTTCCAACCTAAATGATTCTATGATTCTATAATAACAAAAAAAAAAAAGAAAATGTTTTGAAAGCTACAGCAGCAAAATGCAACTCGGGTCTTTTGTTCCAAGGCCTCAGTAAAGATATGGTTCTCCATTTCCTCCAGAGATTTGTGCTGAAAGTACCAAAGAGACAACCAAAGCAGCCTAAAGCATGTCTTCTTTTTTCACACAGAATGCAGACACACAAACGCAACACAACCGTACGTTTAAGTAAGAAAAATCACCAAATAGTCCTCTGAGTAATTTTATTAACAACTACACGTCCTCATCTGGAAATATAACGCAGCAGTAAAGAGGTGAGAAGCCAACTGTCCCACGATCACGTCCAACTATGAGTTGCACAGGAGACTAAGTGTTACTAAACGTGTAAGACATACATGAGTTTGACAAGTAGTTTACTGTTGCAGAAATCCTTTAGATAATGACCTCTACAAAATGTCTTAAAATATTGGGAGTATCAGTGAAGGAACACAATGGAATCACATGAAGCTCAAAAATCCTTCAAACAACATATTCCACGAAATGACTT
Source organism: Cariama cristata (assembly GCF_000690535.1). Classification (NCBI taxonomy): domain Eukaryota; kingdom Metazoa; phylum Chordata; class Aves; order Cariamiformes; family Cariamidae; genus Cariama; species Cariama cristata. The sequence continues at coordinate 40,605 of NW_009631407.1, read as the reverse complement.
GTAACAATTAAGTGTTTATTTAGAACACTGCCCAAAATTAAAGTTTTCAGACTACCAGTCAAAAAACATGGTCCAGCTATATTTTATAACAATAATCTTCTACCGCTAACTCTCATCCCACACACATGTTATTTATAAAGAATATTTTAATGTTCTAAGCTTAAGATAAACATTCTTACTTCTTTCTATAGGATTTTCACATAACGGTTTGAACTGCCTGAAATTAAATTGCCCAAAATTTAACAACAGCATCCTGAAGATGAAATAAACAGCTCCAAACAGAAGCAACTCAACTTCTGCCAGTTATTGACAATTACAAACAACAAAATAAAAAAACCCCTTAAACCTAAAAATCACACTTACTTGAAACACAGCCATCTCTTCCTCAACTCATTCCAATTGTCATGCTACTTAAAATCCATTCTAGTTTTTCAGGATTCATCAGTAAGAGACAGCCCAGCAGCAACCCTGCAGCAACCAGCACAATCCCATCTATCCTGGGAAGATCTCTCTTACACTTCATGATTCCTACCGCTCTGTACCTCAAAAGACAGTGCATTGAAATACTTCCTAGCGACAATACTTTCCTTCAAAGTCCTAAAAGACTAAGACACTAATCACTACAAAGAAATTCCCTACAGAAGTGGAATCGTAAGTACAAAGGAACACATGTACGTTGTTGAATTTGGGAGTTGTTCTCTCAAACAAACAACTTTACACAAGAATATTCAAAAAGTATTTAAATTTTGGGTTTAGGCTGTACCTTAATAAATGAGCACCTCAACAAATATTCTGGTTTTGTTCTTTTTTAAATTTTAGCCTAACAATTGCTAAAAAATGCCCCTGGACTAATTAACATGATCTTATACATTACTTAAAATATTTTTTTATATTAGTGCTTTTGACAATGCAGTCACTATCTACAAAGCAAGTATTTCTAAAACTGTCCTGACATAGTACATAAAAATTGTGATCACCACTTCAGTACAGCAATAAGAACTACTTTAGTGCAGTATTTATTATGTTTTAGTAACCATCATGTGAACAACTGTACATTTTTCCCAATTCATTTATTAATTGCATTAACTACTTCTACTTCCAAGAATTTTGCTTAGAGAACTGCAATTCAAGGAGTCAAATGATAAAAGTATGTCTCCACTTGTATAACTGTTAACTGTCCTCCAAGTCACAGGCTGGAACACAGTCAATATATATGACCCTTCTGTAAAACAGAAATAAAGATTCCTAAGGGAAACATGGATCATGTCAGAGTCCGTGAGCTCATTAAACAGCATTCAACTAGAACCCAAACCTTAAAAGACCACTGTCTACAGTCTGTACTCCTTAGGGAAACCAGAGTCGGGGGAGGGGGGCAGTGTTAAAAAAAAATCTCCAAGTCCTTTTCCCCAAGATTAGCAGCACAGTAATTTTGGTAAAATCTTATCCCTCCCAAAGAATGCAGTAGCAAAGTTCACAGGTATAGACCATGGAGTCCTAGCTGGATTCACAGCTGCCGCCAGCCTCCCAAAGCCTGCATGACAACTCATCAGTCTCCTCTGGCAAAACCTGAGGCTAAGGCTTCACATTCTGGGGTAACCGCGTCACTTTTTTCTGCTAGGTTCTTTTTCAGTTGGATCAGTTCCCCGCACAGCTGCACGTTCAGCTGTGCCAGCAGAACGCAGTCACCAGCAGACTGGGGGTGCCACGAAAGGCACACCCAGGGAACAACGGGTTTGGAAACCTTAGAAACAATCAAACAGCTGGGGAATAGCAATCTTGTTAAAGAAAATTAAAAAAAACACCAAGGAAGACATCAGATTAAAGAAAACGCTACTGAGGAAACAGAATAGTTTTGACTGGGAGGAGTGAACGTTCTCATTTTGAGATATTCTGAAGCCAAATTCTGACCAGTAACGATCAAGATGACGAAAGCTGGGCACAAAAACCACCTTGAATATGCTTGCTAAGCTGAATTCATCCGCCTTGGTTATCATCATCCGAACACAAGTCAGTGGCTCACAGTATTCAAAACCTGCAAAAAGGTTGACACCTTGCCTAGGATCTTCTCCTAAGAGCAGCAGAGTGCAGTTAACAACAGCTCAATTTCATAGCTGCAGAGAAAACCCTTTAGCTAACAACAAAGCTGCGGACCAGCTCTGGATATTTTGAAGGTCAGGAAAAAACATTGTGATGCTCCAGTCTAACCTGAGATATAACACAGAGAAGAACAAACCTCGTAAAGTAATTTCTGATGTAAACTCACAACTTTTGTTGGAGGCAAGTACATCTTTTTTATGAAAAAAAGCATATTAAATCTGGACTTCAGTAGCTATAAGTGACAGAAAACATAACGCATTTAAAGATAAATTAATACAACATTTAACAGGTTTCATTTAAAAATATAAATATATACACTAGATGTATTTAGACTTCAGCAAGGCATCAGCCATCAACTTACTCCCCATTCAAAGGCAGTCTGCCCCTACCTAATACTCCCTGCGTGCACGTAGCAAGGGCAGTATTTGCCTGGTTAGCTCCAATATGACATGCAGCAACCTGCCATGAATCTTTCTGAAGTCCCTCTTTCCTGGGGTATGAGTCCTAATTTTTATGAAGAAATGACCTACAGTCTTTTTTATTACATTTATAAGAAGGTATTAGCTACTTGAAAATACTAACATGCAACAAATACATCCAACTGAATGATCCATATTTGTCAGTGCATTTGTGAAAACACGCGACAGATCAAAGCAGAGGTCACTACAGACATGAAACCTAACAGATCTCTGTCAGCTGACCATTGCTTCATCTTGATCACTGATTGTACTTCTGCAATCAATTAACAATTTAGCTCTACTTCGCACAAACTATACCGCAAGCATTTTTAAACAAAGGAAGCTATCACATTTGCCTTTAATAAAGAAAGACACACCTTTCTACATCACATACAGAGGTGGACACTTTTATCACAGATATTTAATTACATAAATAATAGGCTTCCAAGGAAAAAGTTGTGCAGCATCAGTCATGCTGCTATCTTGTGCTATTTTACTTATTACATACAATGTATTAAACACATCAACTTCTCCACAACTTTGTCCAAAACCAACTTCAGACTAGACAGATTTATAGTTCTGAAGACTATCCTGCTTCAGCATTTTATACTTCTGGAATTTCTGGACTTAAAAATTGGAGAAAATACACATTAGTGAGATCAAAACAGTTCCGAACTCCCTTTACTTTCAGTTCCCAAGCATTTAAAATTTAATTATAATTGCAATTAGAAGGTACGATAATTAAAAGTAATAGAATTGATAGAATGGAATAGAAGTTATTTTTACTTTAAATTTATAATGCAATGCACCAGCATTCTCCTTCTTTCAAATAACAGTAGTAAATTAATTATAGAACACTTGTGCTTTTTTGCACTGTGCATAATACTTTTGTGGTTGTTGGTACTGGAGTTCAACAGCTGTTGTGAAAAAGAACACGTGTCCCTCACTTAATAGAAGAACTCTTTAACTTCCCTCTCCTATCAATTAAAATTCCTCCACTGTTATTTTCACTGCTACCCCATTTCTTTGAAAATACAAATACACCTTTTTTTACTTTTTTAATACTTCATTACTAACAAAGTTTTTTCACTTCTTGAGACTTCTTTCATGATTGAGATGTGACTTTAAACAGGCATCTAAGAAAATACTAAGTATTTTAATTGAGGTTTTTAATGCCTAAATGTTTCTTCCCAGACAGTTCTGCTCCTGCTTGTTTACAGTTCTGGAGAATGGTTATCTTCAATCGTCATTTGTATTTTCAATGCTTGTTCTTAAAATTATATACACAGTACAAAGCAGACTCCCCATCCATAAACGTCACCTCTAGACATCCATAGATGTCTAATCCTGTCACCCTTATCAGCTCAACAGCAGAGTTAACAGATTGCAGCCCACAATCTTGTGCTGTCTTTGCTAAGTAAAATATATCTAATAAGCCATGCTGCACTCACGTCATACCTAGTTGTATTAGGCTCAACAGAAACAACAGTGTACGTTGTTTGCAGAGGGGGTGGTTGAATTTTCTTTTTAAAAAAAAAATTAAAATAAAATAAAAAAACACAAAAACATGGGAACAGACCATTCTTCAGGAAATTCTATAGTCAGCATATTGCCACGTTCCCTTCAGGTTTTCCCATATCTCTGGAACAGGAAACACCAGTGGTTATATTGCACCAGCTGGATGGGAAGCAGGTAACAAGTTGTGGGTTCCTAAGACATCGGTACAAGTTGTGGGTACCAAGGTCCCCAAGCTCCCCATATATTCAACAGAAAAAGAGACAGATGCCTCGATCAAAGCCTTCTAAACTTACATACTGAATTTAGGTAACTGCAAATTCCTCCCTAGTAATATCAAATCTAAATATTTGTCACCTAAACAATGAAGGCGAGGTAGGTTTCCAGGAACTCTAACTCACACTGGTTTACGTTAGACAAAGTGAATAAGTGGACACACAGAGAGAGTTATGAAATGGTCCACAGCTAGCCTGAATCACTAAGCAGTGCTTTTGAACTACTATCAGTTATAATTCATTGCCCTATTTCTACATTCCAAGGCAACTGTAAACCAGTATTTTTGTGTGTGGAAACAGGACAAGCTGAGGACCTAACTCCTATGTCTCGGTCAGCAAACCAGTAGAATATCTTCAGGAATCCACACCACTACCAAAAAAGCACTCTACTGACCCACAGGCAACAAAGCACAAGTGTACATAAGGTTCTACGTCCACTGGTTGCAATGATGACAAGAAACATTCAAGTAATTTCAAAGATTGATGAAGCAGCGACCTAAAACCCACCCCCCACACACACACATATCCCTCTACCCCCAAAATCCCTACACCCATTTTTCCACTCAGTGTTTAAAGCAGAACTGGAAACACACTTTAAATGAAGATTTTTGCTTTGGAATTAGCACTTTCAGTCTAGCCTTACCTGTTGAGATTGTGGACATACATGAAAGCTAAGACAGGCTCTCATCCTATGCATCTGTTTCTCCCACCCCCACAGGAAACCTTCAGAGGTCTGGGTTCAACTGTGTGTACAGTCATGCAATAATAAACCAGAAAAATTAAGTAGGCAGTGTGGTACCACTGTATAAACAAAATAAACTTCATATTCATACCTGAACCAGTAGTGTTTTAGTTTCCTTTTTTCAATTGAAAAAAAAAAAAAAAAGTTGGAATACAACTGTTTCCGTAAAGACATCATCAGTCTTATTCTGCTCTGGGCTTTGAAATACAGTCCAAACAGTGAAAACAGCGAGTTATCGAAATGTTTTTCATTCTATTGTGTCACCTACATCAAATGACAACCCCCCAATTACATTTATGAGAAGTACTGAAAAACCTTACCTTTTGGATAATCTTCCAATAAGAGGTTGAAGTGACCTAACTGACAAAAGAAATCAGACTCGACCTTTCCTTCAGCTTTCAAAATTAGCGATTCATAGCAGCGAACAGCCTGGGAAAAAGAAATACAAAGTTTTCAAAATTCTGTATTTAACTAAAGCAAATAATACATTTTCTGTACACTTTCCGAGAAATGACAATATTTCTTGTTACTGTGCAAGGCAAGAAGTCTACAAACACTCTCAATAACTTGTAGTTAGCACTACTTCTCAACGAAGAAATGTAATATTTAAGACGGAACAGATTTGGAAGTTCACTGATTCCAATGCAGATTGACAGCAAATGAACAATAAAAGTTTACTCTGGTTTATTTGTTGACTCCAGAAACTTTCAATTTCCCAAATACAAAACAAACCTCTAACACACGTGATGATTTTTAACTTAAAAAAAAAAGGGCTAAAAGATTGATTTTATTTATTCTTTCCAATTTGCAATAAAGAAACCTCTCTGATTTTATTCTCATTGTTTGTTTTTTCTAAAGTACTCACATTTCATTCTACCAGTTGTTTCACTAGTTTTTGCTAAACTGAAGAATACGCTACCTCAACATGCTTGCTTAGGCAATTTATATACCTTAGCATGTATTTCCCAAGATCTGATTCTTTTCATACACCTCTATCATGTCATAAAATGCAGTTTACTACCTTCTACTTACTACACAGTTACTATAGACTAAGGAAAGCTAAAGTTAGAAACATGAATCCAGTTAGAAAAGACCTGTACTTTGAGAAAAGCTGCCCTAGAAGTTTTGAAGCAGCACACACGATCAAAGTATGTTCTGTGCTGCAAACACACATTTTTAATAAACTGAACTGATACCTTTTATTCACCACAACGGGCGTGATCTTCAACCTGTTATATTCTTACCTCATGACCCTATTTACACTTTGGGAATGAATGAATGAATGAAGGAATTGGTTTCCCAACTTTTTGAACTTCCAGTTTCTTGATTTTGAACATACTAGATATTAAAATGAAGGAGATGAACAAACTTAAATGGAAGGGAAGGTCCTTTACACCAGCAGACGACTTTACACTTCCCAAAAGTTTGACAGATTTTCAGTGAACTCTAATTCTAGCTGGTCAATCCATGACTTTCATCAAATCATGGTTTGACTCAAATTTGGATGCAAGCATGAACTGCTTGAATTTAATATATTACAGTAATCAAAGACCTTAATACTTAATCTGAAATTACGAGCTTCATTAAGTCGTTTTATTAAAACTGGAAATTCAAAAGGGGAAAAAAGATCAATCTATGCTGTAATACTTAAGTCCAAATACTAAATTAGTAGTCTTGCCCATGTTTGTGATTTACTTCGTGTACACTTGTATTAATCATCAAAATGAGAAATGCCAACAGTAAAATGAGGAAATGCTAAGAAACAGTTAAAAAACATCTGTGGAGAATCCAACTTTCCTATCTAATCTGTATTTTAATTTGCACTTTTTACCTTGCTATGTTAGTTTTTAAATTATTTTCTTAAATGGTAAGCCATAATAAGATAGGTCTTGCTGTACTCAATCGACACAAAGCCATACATGTGACCAGATGAGCGGGTTTCAGTTTGTATCCCAAGCTTGACATGTATGACACACGCTTTCACCTGCTTCCAAGTTCAGAATAGCCTTATTTTATGGCTGTTTTCAGAAATAAAGTTCAGATGGATAAAAACAAAGCTATGCTGCTGCAAAACTGCAGCAAAATGCATAACATCTATATTAAATCTATTAGGTATATGTGCAGTATTAAAATGATTTAATAAAACCATTTAAATTATGTATTTCAAACTCTAGCTATTTGGCCACATTCAGAAGACATTACATTGAGATGTGTATTTGCCTCTACATCACAGAACTGCGGGAGAATGGTTCATTCATGCTGTGAGTTCTACCTTAGCAAACTACACTGGAAGGACTGGAATTCTGCTCACAGATAATCAAAGCTACTCCTCCTTTAATTTTATTCCCACCACTGTGACTATCAGCCAACTCTCAATCTAAAGAACACAATCCCTGGAATCGGAAGAAAAGCACGCAAGTCCAAAGCAAGTTTCTTAAAATTCCTACGTGTATGTGAACCCATTCTCAACATTTTGCTGAACCTATTCCAATCTGCAAATGTTTTAATGCAGAATCTTGTTATTTCTGTCTTGCTTTCTCTACCCACTTTTTGGTCTCATCTCTGGATTTGTACAAATCAGAACACAATTCTTGCTGGTGCCCCTAATGTTACTGTCACAGCTTAATTCGCAGATAGGCCTTCCATTTTCTGATGATATGCAATACCTGCTGCAGCTGCTGAAGAGAATATTCACACTATCACATTTTCTTAAATTCATATTTTGTCTTCTACAGCTCAGTCACTGTTCAGAGCACACAGAAACTGCTACCACAACAGGCAGCTTACAAAAACTTCTGGAGAGGAAGTTAGGGCACTTGATTTCTTTAATGAGATGGCTACAGGTATTTAAAGGGAACTTGACTGTAGGAACAAATATAACAGAATTTTTCTATGTTCAAGGAAATGGTAAATCACATGCACGTAAAAGGCTAAGCATCCAGGAACTCTTAACATTTCCCCAGCCCCTTTTGAAGTAAATCTTCATTAAAAGGTTATCACAAGCATCTGAAGCACTATATATAGCAGGGATACAAAAAGCTGTGCCAAAGTCTTTCACACAACTCAGATCAATTCTCAACAAGGCAGATTTTGCCTTTGCCTTAGAATACACTTTGATGATATCGCTAAGCCGTCTTACTAACGCCAGCAGAAGGACACCACAGCTGCAAAACAGAACTTCCCCTTTCAGTAACAGTTAACTTACAGTTAAGCAGTAAGAGCAATTCAACTACACCATTAAGTACACTCTCTCGGTTGATCTCTAACTTCTTTGCAACATTTTCAGGAAAATACTTATATTTATGCAAAGTTAAATTGTGAGGTTGTGTCATATGACTTTTTAAAATTCTTCTAGCACATTCTAACAAAATGAAACAGAAACTAAGAGCAAGCTTTACTTGCCCGGCAGGAACACCACAGCCAGCCTCCGAGTCTCTGGAGGACGAGCCGACTGGTCAGTACGTGGCTCCTGCTCGTCCTTGTAGCCAGAGCAGATTCAGACAGACAAACTGATTTATCCAACTTTGGTTTTGGTCAAGAAACCTTCTTCCCCATCAAGCCCCTCCACAAACATCTCAGAAAGGAACAAGTATTTTCTGCATAGATAGGAATTTGTCTCTTAGTTGAATGAACGGATGCAAAGCATTTTGAAGAGGGAGGTCACAACTACATGTATCTGTATATGGTTTCTTTGAAGGAATAACCAAAAGATTTCGTTTCAGTGGCTCTGTAATTGCAAAGGCCACCTATGGCACCACTTGTGCAACCAATTTAAATCATCCTGAGTGACTAAGATTTCTAAGGAAGTTAAAAACCCCTCAGGTTTTTAAGTATTGTTATCTCTCCACATTGTATGGATTTATAACTGCACTCAATGGAGCTAGCCTTGAGAATTGCTAGTATTGACAAATTAACAAGAAACAGAAAGACTCTGAAATGAAAAGGAAGATTGCTACACAACATCGTACGCCTCCGTCCCTTTGTTCAAGGCTGCACGAAGATAAAAGGGAAACCTGAAGAATTTAGGAACTTGGCAAAATAATCACCCACAGCTGCTTCCCAGTGTGGCAACCAGAGCAGAAGCAGGAAACAAATACAGGAATGGCTGCAGGAAAAGAAGCTGGTTTATATGATATCAAAAAAAAAAAAAAAAAGTAACAATACTCATGTTGTTTGCCACCTGCTTGATTAAAAGCCAACTGAAGTAATACACTGCTGCCAACACTTCTGACATGACAGTTACAAACCCCCTCTTTTGACATCACAGTTCGCCACTGGGGGCATTCCGATTTCACAAATTCAACCACCAGTTCTTAGCACACATTTAAATACAATAGAGTGAAGAAGAAAAAGGCTTAGTGTGTTTGTCAACTTGTAAAAAAGCTAGCAAAACATTCATATGTGCTCACAAAAGGAAAAAATAATTCCATTATCATCTTTAAAATGCACTACCAAATCCCTGCATGGTCAATACTTATTATTCCAAAGGGAAAGGAACTGGAATATTTTTCCCTCTTGTGAGAAGAACACTCCCCCCCACTCTCCAAAAAAACCCAAAAGAAACCAAACAAAAACAATCCCACAAAGCAAATACCACTTTTGCCTATTATTAACATGATGCCTTTTCATGAAGAAAAGTCCCTAGAGTTCGAAATATACTATACCCCCCCCTTAAATCCAACAGATAAAATCCATATACAATATTTAGAATTCTGAAGTCACTGATACATATTACAGCTCTACTTCATAAAGGAGAAGGAAGGACAATGTTATTTCTACTTCAACTAATATGAAGAAAAAAACTTTACATTATCACCGGTTGCAATTATTTGTATTTTACAGCACAAATTCAAACTACTGTTAAACAACTGTATGAAAAAGAATCAATAAAAAACTCAGTACAGCTTTTTTGAATAGTTTATAAAGAAGATGATGTAACAACGTCCTTTCTTACTCATGACAAGCATGATTGGCTAAGATGAAAGTAGCAGGACTAAATGGCCAAACGTGACAAAATGATAATTATTAATTCTTTAATATATTAATGATATGAAAATGGCGGAGTGCACTGAGTCAGCACATTTTTACTTAAAACATATAAGAACCACTGACAACTACAGAAAACAAAAAAATAACAATAGAAATTGTTAGCATGGCAACAGCTGGACAGTGACGTACAGTGAACGAAATTATTGTAATTTTACTGGGTAATAAATTAACTGTTCAAAAAAAAGATAGTTTTAATGCAAACAACATAGTGTAAAATGACAAATTCAAAGCCTCAAGGTGTTCCTAGAGCCTTAACGTTCACAATCGAAAACACTGTTGTATGATCTTAAATGTCTTTTCCAACCTACACAACTCTATGAGTCTACATGTAGACAAGCTTTCCATCGAGGAGAGGAGGCGAGGGGCACATGGGACAAACAAACAGTTTCTACTTCTTTTTTCTTGTTTCTCTACAAAGCAGTAACCCGAAGGGATGAGCTTTGTCAGCAGGTAATGAGAACTGGAAGCATGAAAAAAATTCCATGTGAAAAAATTTGGAGAGACACACATCAGGGGAATCTTCACAGATGAAATACCTACTACTCTAATGCTTAGAAATTAAACATTGATTAGTTCTTAAAGACTATTTTACCCTTCTGGAAAAGAAAGTAATTACGTAGACAGTGCTGGACACTGCAATGATGATCACACCATCTACTACCAGTCAGTCTGAGGGCTACCTATAGACCAGAAAAGCAGACGTATGTGCTGGGCTCATTCTCGCCACCTCAGTACCAAAAGGCTTCTCTTCCACTCCATTCCCTATGCCACAGTTCACCAAAATGCACACGTGGTTTTCTAATAACAATGACAACAGCTACCATCCTGAGAACCTCCCGATTCAGTTCTAGCTCCTGCTCTGCAACAACAGAGGTGTGAACAAGGTTTGCTTCAGCTTAGCAAGGAGAAAAAAAGACTAGCCTGAATTCTTCAGAAGTTAAACTATTCCCCCCCCCCCATCAAAGACTGGCTGGATAAACACCACCTCCTGGGCTGCAGATGACTTAAAAGAACATCTCACTTACTTCTGCAGACAAAAGCAGACAATTCGTATCTGACTGAAGATAACCTATATTAATTCAGCAGATCTTCCACTGAAGGCGCTCTCATTATGTATGGATGGCACAATACTCTTAACTTCCCTTACTTTCTTACTCAACATCAATTCCCACTACAGCTTTCAAAGCTTCTTTATATGCTCTCTCTCTTTGAGAAGCTCATACTGTGTTATAAAATTTCTCTCTCAACTTAGCACACATTTACTGTCTTTCCTATATAGACTATATTATATAAAAGCCTCAATAAAAGCATTAAAAGTACTGAGCGTGCTGGACACAAACATGTTGATGCCCCATTGGACTTAGGCCTCAAGAATGTTGGACGTGATCTCTGAGGTCTCTTCCAACAATTCTATGATTCTAAGGAAAAACAAGAACCGGGCTCTTCGATAACTTTGTTCTTGCAAAATTTCTAAGGTATATTGGAATGTCGGGAAGTTACTCTAATCTGTTAATAATATTTAAGATCAAAGTCCTTATCATTTCAAGGACAGTAAGTAGTATAGAACAATGGAAACTGATCCTCCTCATACATTTCTCAAGAAATGTATCATCAGTTCTGGCCAATTTATTTTCCTATGATTACTGCTTCATGAAACTGGACACAAGAATAAAGAGTGCAAACAATATAGAAGAAAAGCAGTTATGCACGTTAGCTGTATGCATAGCTTGATGGTAACAATTAAGATGAATTTTCTTTAAGAGCCACTACTGTGGTCCAGGACTTATCTACCAGAGGCATCATTTGAAAAAATATTCATTACGTCTTCAGTATAACGTGGAAGTAAAAGAGAGGAGATGAAGCAGCAAACAGCAGAAGTAAGGTCAAGGTTGCTAAGTTTACAAGTGCAAATTAACACGAAAACTAATTGAAAGGTAAATAGCACAAACCTAAGATGTTCTAGAGACTAGAGTATAAGGAGTACACTATCACCATAAGAAACAAACAATAAAATAAAAAATTTAACAATTTGGAAACCTACTGTGGAAAATTAGTATCACCAAAACAAACGCTACAATCGGATGAAGAATAGGAGACACTAGTAACTTAGAAATAATCCTTCCTGAAGCCAATTATCATTGAAAAATGAGGGGATGCTGCCCCATAAAAAGTGCAGAACTGCAGAATGGAATACAAAATAGAATATATGCAAACCAATGATAAATGGAAAAAAGTGACATCTTAGCGGAGGGGGAAAAAACCAACTTGCCGCCACTGAATAAAGAACACTTACTATCAACTGTAAGACATTCTTTACAAGTGTTTTCTGCCAGACAGATGTAAACTCAATAGTATAGGCTTCTCAAAGAGAGATACAGGAAGCTTAGTTGTTTTCAGCCAACAGTGTCCGTAACCAATTGCATTTTGATGAAAGATTTGTTGACTTGAGTTAATGTAGTGAATCATTCTCCATTAATTCTCAGATGACCTTTAGGATGCACTAAGCCCCCCCACAAACACACTTCTTTTAAATACAGTAAGATATACTTACAAATACAGATGTGTATGCACAGACACACCTACATTATACAGGAAATTAAAACAAATTCTAAACTACCAGCAAACAGAATGCGCTCTATTCTGTCCTTGAAAACATTTCATAATCTGAAGACTCAGGAGATTATGATAAATTTTGGACGGAATGTCAAAATTCCAAATCGACATAAGTTTGGGGAGGGGGGTTAAATTTTTTTTTAAAGTAGCAGTAGATTTTCCCTAGGCAATTGAAATGGCTGATTCTTATCTGAGAATATAGGAACACTTTTTTGTTATTTTTATCATAATAATTCTATTTCAAGTAGAATTGAAGTACCTTAATTTAGCAATTGTTCTAGAGCTAAGGAACAGTTCACCACACACTAAAATTTAAGACTACTAAATCTCATTTTGTTCTAGCAATTCTTAACTATACCAACATAGAAGATCACAACTGAGGTGCAAGCATGTCATACTTCAGAACATTTAGACAGTTAACTTTGATTGATAAACTTACATTTTTTGAAAATGTTAAACTAGTATCTAAGAGGCTAAAGATTTTCATATAGATTTTAGTAAGACATCACACATCAAATAAATAGCTGTTTTCAATTTCATTGGGTAAATAACTTTGCAAATATAATTAAAATCCACACAGAAAGAAAAAGAAAAAACAATTAAAGCCAGAGTCTGCATTAATAGCTGTCTGTTTTACCCAAGAAAAAAATGCAAAGTTTAAATTTGAATAATTGTTATTTATGCAAAGATCTCCTGATCCAGACACGGTTTTTAGAAATGTAACACTGACTATCAGCTACCAAGCATAAAGACAACAATGAAGCAATGAATACAGAAGCTTGAAGAAAAAAAAATACTACATATGCATAAGAAAATGTCTACAAAGACTGACACAACAAGCATTTATTTGCAAAAATACTTAGTTTCAGACTAAAGAGAGCAATTTTCTGTGCTGCTGTTTGAATACAAGGTGGTATAGAAGAGCAACTATTATGAAATACTAAAAAACTACCACCGTTTTTTCTGCTCTGTTAAACCTGCACAGTCTAAACTTCAGTTCCAAAAGGGTTCAAGCACCAGACGTGGCCTGGTTTTCAGAAGTAAAGAGTTGGTAGTTTAGTCTGAAAATGTAAGGAAAAAAAGATTGATTTTAGAAGAATGGAGATGAAAATGGGTTAGGAGCTGTTTAAGAAGAAAGTGTATAAACTAATGCTAATAGGGTGGGAAGTACGGAGTTTTCAGCACCACAGGAGACATAAAATTGGTAAAGGTACATTAAGACATAAAGGATAAAAAACCATCTAAATGGAAGGAACCTGGTTTCAAATACTGAAATACCATTACTTCAAAGAGCCTCAGAATTCTGGTACTTCTAAAGTTACCATAGCCAGTATACCAGGAAGGGTGCCCCCCAAAGATTTTTCCATCACATCACCGAAATTTCACATACAGGTACCACTCCATATATCATGTTCCTTTTTCCAGTGTCATTCGTATATACTCCTCTTGTGGCCACTTAATTACGCTTAGACAATGGGGATGTCGCTCATGTATAAAAGTGAGCAACACTGGAACATAATCTAATGTGCATGAAAATCAGCTTGCATAGAGAAATGTTTCGGAGAACAACTTTATGCCCAGTAAACACCTTGAAACGAGCCACAGTAATTCCCATCAAGAGATGTAGCTCCTCTCTGCTAAGGCCTGCAAACACTCAGCCTTATCCCTTACCTTTCCCACCTTATGTGGTAGTCTGAACGTCTGCTAAGGCCTGCAAACACTCAGCCTTACCCCTTACCTTTCCCACCTCATGTGGCAGTCTGAACAAAAAAAAATTGCAGTGAGGAAGTAAGAGGAATACAGCCCTCTGGATACAGTCACACAACTAGTGATCAGTACCACTTCTGAATGGAAGAGCTGATGTATCTCATTCCAGGAAAGAAATAATGTCTACCTGTGCTATGCAGCAATAACAGGTGCGGGGGGTACATTCATACACATTTCAGAATTGGTATTTAGGCACTAGAAAGTGCAAGTCCAAATTATTTTAGCTACTAGTATGCATTTGCATCATAATATGCACTAAACACCAAGTAAAACGACAGTATACTCAAGCATTGCTCAGGAACTGGCCAACAGAGTCTTCTGATAAGTAAAACTTACTACTGGCTTTTCACAGGCAACACATCCTGAAGGACAGCTGCACATAGCTGCAGGATAAATAGCCACGCAGGTTGTCAACCCAGACTGTTTCATTAACATTCCTCTGGAGTCTGATAGGAGACCTCCTTCTTGAATAATGCTTCCCAAGCCCCATCACATTTGACATCCAATATTGAGATAGACATTAACAACTACCATATGGAAAAACATGCACGTATCAAGCTCAACATTAGTTCTCCATGTATCTCTATGTATTTTTAGGGATACTACTGAACTAGAAAACAGAGTCTGCTTCAAAGGACACAGTTCCTGATAAGTACAGCAGATCAGAAACCAATTCAGAAAAAACTCACCAAAAAACATTAAAAGCATCTAACAAAGACATTCATCTAGGATACAAAAGACCTAGATTCAGGGTTTTGCCTAATTTGAAACAAAGATTTAAATCTGAGTTGTCCACACCCATAGCAAGTGCCTTAAGTATCAAACTCGAGAGTCAACCTCACTTTGACACCAAAAGCCACCATGATGATTCACAGCAGGACAGAGGCAGAAAGACTGAGCCTAAGCGGAGAGCTCCATTCCACCTATTCTCTCCCCACCCACACCTACAATACGACTGTGTAGACAAGGTGGATTTTGTGATTTAAAACCAAGAAACAACTGGATAAAGAAGAATGAAATCCATTAATGGAAGGTAATGAGGTATTTGGGACGACACCATCATCTGTCTTGGTTGAACACCAACAAACATAGCCTAAATTACAAATTCTTCTCAATTCCATCACGCTGCTATTCCTTCAACAGAAGGATTTGCAAATACTCTTTTCTACCAAGCCCAGCTGGCAAAGGTACAACATCCCCTTCCACTGGACTTAACTTTCAGTTACCACATACTCCCACTACTTAATTGCAATACTCCAATGCTTGTGGACAAGAAGCCACCAATTCAAACCATACACAGAACAGTGCTCAGTAACACGGGCTTCTACAACCAGTCACACCTAACTTCTTAATCTGCAACTCTAATTTTATAAAAATAATAATGGTTAAAGTTGTATTAGATTTCAACAGCATAGGTTAAAAATTATTAAATAAATGAAAATCCAAAAATAGCATCCTCATCTTCAAATCATGATTAAGTGTAGAGTTTTAGGAGTTTATCACAAAACTGCCTCAAAAATGAGTCACTACGCTTCAGGAAAAGCAATACATATCCCAACATACGTATGTCCAAAGGCCACTCCTCTAAAGCAGTTAAACTTCCCAGATTAAAAAAAAAAACAAAACACACACAACTTACACACAATTCACTACCCTTACACTGTTGATTAAATTTGCCAGTCCCAAACTTCACTGAAAATAGCTAATGGCCATTTATTTCTTAAAAAATGTCTATTTGTAGACTAAAACCTAAAAATCACACAATGAAAGTGGAATTCCACTGTACGGAACCCAGATCTTTAACCAGGCATTTATCTTGTGTTGCACCCACATCACTTTTCAGAGTGACTGAGTCAGTATCTTTAAGCACTAAAAACTCTACTTGTCTCTCAGAACCAGAGAGAAAATTCAAAAACCTTTAAACAACCAAAATGTCAGAAAGCATTTTATAAACCCACTGAGGTGCAAACTCCATCAACAGAGATCTGAAACGGGACAAAGCATTCCAAAAGAACAGATGTGCAGTACGGCATGTAACATCAGGAAGTTCAAATGCTATTGGCACCATTCATAAACTAGCATGTGTATGCAATTCATACACCAAATACCTTTGAAGATCTCCTTATGATCGATTACTGAAGGGTTTGCGTTTAAAATGAAATTATAGAAATCATTGAATGATACACATTTCGGGTATTTCACAGAATCACAGAATGGTTTGGGTTGGAAAGGACCTTAAAGCTCACCTGGTTCCAACCCCTCTCCAACCTTCCACCAGACCAGGTTGCTCACAGCCCCATCCAACCTGGCCTTCAACACTCCCAGGGATGGGGCAGCCACAGCTTCTCTGGGCAACCTCTGCCACTGCCTCACCACCCTCACCGGGAAGGATTTCTTCCTAATATCTAATTCTAGATCTTCCCTCTTCCAGTTTAAAGCCATTGCCCCTTGTCCTGTCATTCCATGCCCTTGTCAAAAGCCCCTCCCTAGCTCTCTTGTAGCCCCCCTTTAGGTACTGGCAGGCTGCTCTGAGGTCTGCCCGGAGCCTTCTCTTCTCCAGGCTGAACAACCCCAACTCTCTCAGCCTGTCCTCACAGCAGAGGTGCTCCAGCCCTCAGATCCTCTGGACTCGCTCCAACAGGTCCATGTCCTTCTTGTGCTGAGGACCCCAGAGCTGAAGGCAGTACTGCAGGGGGGGTTTCACCAGAGCAGAGCAGAGGCGCAGAGTCCCCTCCCTTGACCTCCTGGTCATGCTGCTTTGGATGCAGCCCAGGAGACAGTTGGCATTCAGGGTTGTGAGTGCACACCGCCGGGTCGTGTCCAGTTTTTCATCAACCAACACCAAGTCCTTCTCCTCAGAAGCTTGTTTGAGAAGCTTTTATTTTTGATGAACATGTTGTACTCCACAAGATTCACTCCACAGAAGATGAGGTGTTTTGGTAAGTTAAGTATCTGACTCTTCAACTGAAGCTGTAATGACTCAAGCATATAGGTGAAGGACCAAGTCTTGTATTGTTTACAGTGGCAGACATCATCAGTTTCAACTACACATCAACGCAAAACCTTAGAAGGAACTTCAGCAGTTTTACAGGTAATACAGTTTCCAAATGCAACCAACTTGAGGCTGCAAAAATGCACCAACATAGCGACCCAGGGTATAAAGTCACCCAAGAGTTTTTCATTAAAAAGACAGTTCCTTAACACTAAAAAGTTGATTGTCATCCTTTTTAAGGTTTTGGATGAATGGGGCACGCCCACATCTCCCATTTCACAGTCACTAATGTAATTTATCTTTGTTTAAACGTTAAATTCACCTTCAAAGCACTCAATGGCCTGATCATACAAGATCTTCAAATTGCCAGAATACACCAGTGTGAGAGCTGCTGTCAACAAGAACACTTCACAATGCAAGAAAAGCTTCTTTCTACAGAAGACTGGAAATTTTCAAGTACTGATCCCAAAGAACAGAACTAATCATTATTAGAAAAAGACTGTCACCAACACAGGGTATGTGGGAAGGTGCACACACTTTTACATTTGCCTTCATTAATATACATAAAAACGCCACCATACACTGTAGAAAAATCCCTGTCAAAACAGTATGTCAACATGGACAAACTAAGGAAAACAGCAAAACAAAACAAAAATCTATGAACCATGCACGCCAGAGTCAGACACCAAATAAAGTTCTAAAAAGCACACTGGGCACAACCACAGAAGTGGCAAATAAAAACTCAGACAGAAAAAAGGAGCGAGCGAGAGGGACCGCACAAGTGGGAGATGAAACCTTCATCGGGGGAATGGCAGAGAAGGAAAGCAGACAGATCACGATTTACTCAAGCCCTGAACGACAGCATCCTCTTAACTGCGTTATCATTCCATCCCTACTCCATCTGGCAGCACAACAGCCTCCCCATTATTACTCACCCAATACATAGCATCTTCACATAATAATCACTTCAATCATGCCAGTAACTCAGAGAACATGTGATTAGCCCTCTGTTGAGAATGTTTGGGGAGGACAAAAAAATACAAAGCTGAAAGAGTTTAAGAACATTTAAAAATGCATCAAATTCAAATTAAAAGATATTTTCCAAGTAATCACAAAAGCCAAAGGGTAGCATGCAAGTTAGTCCCAAATGTCAATCTTTTTAATCCCTTTAAGTGTCACTGTAGTACAAAAGGTTCATTTTTCATAGCTTTCTGCAGTAACAGATTTATTTATATCCAAAATAGCAAAACTCATCATTCTGGACCACCTGTGGCCTGTCCTGCACAAGGAACAGGAGACGCGTAAGCTTGGAAACGTGAGTAACACTTGCACGTGCAAGAGAGATTATTTATGTCGTGTTTAGGCCACCGATGGAGAACTGGCATCTCCTGAGGAGCACGTGCCTGACAGGGAAAAGCCCCTAACTAGTGAGGTCTGAGCTGCTGTTCAGTGCAGGGAAAGGCTGCAATTGCATTCAGCTTCTTGGCCAATTAGTACCAAATGGCTACAGAAGAACAAGCTCCCCCAGCCAGCAGTCAGGGCCAGGCAGTGCTGGCCGGGGGGCTTCCTCTCCTCTCCTCCCCTCTCCTCTCTGTTGTCCCTTCCTCTCCACATGCGGAGCTGGTGGAAGAGCTCCTTCAGCGCAGTCTTTGACAGCTGAATATGGGAAGGCTCAGCCCTGCAGAAAAAGTAGAACCAGGAGACACGCAAGTAAGCCAAGGAGATGAAAAGGAGTCCTAGAATCAGAGCAGAGACAGGGGAAAGCACATTTAAAGTAAGTGTTACAAGCTGTAGGCACAAAACTTAATTTTTTTGTTAGTCTATTTGCTAGCTAGTTGGACAAATCACATAGACCTGACTCTTAATTTATGCTAAGAAAAGGAAAAAATACAGTATACTGAAAAAAATTAGAAACTTTTTTGCTATGAGATAACTTCAAAAACTGAAAGTCTTTGTGGAATATTAAAATCAAGTTTGCAGCTCTTGTTAATTTTATTTCCCTGCCTCTCCAGCTGTAATGACTTGGCTGCTAACTTTATGCTAGTCCCTCTCACACCCAGGCAGACTAAAAGGAGCTGAATCTTAACTCCGTTCTCCTTATTGCCATAATGCTTAACAGTACAGTTACACTGCATAACGTGCAGCAGGCATAAATAAATTTCTCAAAATTTATTCCTTCTGTGTAGTAACGGCATGAGATGGAGACTCTGGATCACAGTCTCCTGCACTTGTTTCAGACACAGTTCAACATGCTTTCCTTTTTCCTGCGAGTCAGGCAAAGCTCTACGTAAATTCCATTTTCACAGGTATTTAACAGTGTCCAAGCAGCACAAAATTCAACATAAAACCTCAACTGCTGTAATAATAAGTACCCTTACTGGTGGTAGCGTATCATTATCTCCGTAATTTGCAGAGATACAATATTGGCCTTCAGACTGAATTTACAGTACTATTTTAGGTCTATCAACTATAAATGAGGTAAGGACATTACAACTTGAAAATATACCCATCAGCATGCCACAAATGGATTTTTCAAAGGTAATCTAGGAGGCATGTAGCAGTAAAACATTATACAACCATATAAGATCCTGAACTCTGCAACAGGCTTATTAAAACTATTCAAGAAAATCTCAAGTACATTATTGGATTATGAGGCAACAAAGCAAGATGAGTATAAGCCACCAATATAAGGCAGATGAAAAAAAGCACACACAATTCTGGAGTTCAATGGAAGACAGACTTCCAACAAAGATAAAATAAGATGACCATGGTAAGTCAGACCAATCGTCTAGTGCAACATCCTGTCTTCATATTTACTTCAACGGCACATATACTAAAATAGCAATAATAAAAGATTACCACAGCTTTTACATGAACTCACATTCTTGAAAAAGAAGCACAAGAAAAAGGTTAGCATATAATAATATTTTTGTTGGTACTTTCTCAGACCGTGGCAATTTAAGTTCCAAAACTTTCTGAGCACAGGTGGTACTGCTGTTCTTAACAGCTCTTAATCGATTTTTGTTTCATTAATTTGCCCCAACACGTTTTAAAACCATTCAACATTAACAATATCCAGCAGCAAGCAGTTCCACAGATTAACTGCAAGGAACCATCTTTCATTTTTTCTACATTTGTTTCCTGGTAGTTTCAGTTGATCCTCCCAAGTAGGAGGAGACATGGAAAAACCTTGCAGTAGAAGAGACATGGAACAACCTGTTCTAAAAACAGAAATACTAATACTATCTTAGCAGATTTATCTACACCATTCTATACAATTTCCCTGTGTTCAGAAAAGATCAACTTAAATAAATTTAGAAGAGGACTGTAGGGATAAGAGGAAAGAAGAGTCTGTCTTGCAAAAGGAAGTCAGAACAGCTTGAATATAGCTTAGCAAATCAAAAGCTAGTATGACTATTTTCTACAAGTACCAACGGGACAAACACCAAGGAACAAGAAGAGCTATTCCAGCCTAACAATAATGCTGACAGACAAAAAAAATCTGTATAAATTTAAACTGAAAATTAAAAAAGGATTTGAAGAATAAGAAAATTAAGATCTGGCAGAGCATTTAAATGGAAACAGTAGAGGCAAAAGGGCACTTTTAAGTACTCTTTTTTACCACTTTTAAGATGGTGATTTTCATAAATGTAATGATATTACATGTACCGATGTACCTGTGACAACTGCCTGCAACATGAAGGGACCGACTTCAAAACCAGTTGGAAACTCTCACATAAACCTACATATTCTTTCGATTTCTCTCTAAAAGACTCTGGACAAGATTTCTGAAAGCAATTTCTGAAAGTTGAGTGCAACAGACCAATACCAATTACTTACTATAAGGAGCTAAATTGTGAAACAAAGGGCTTATGCCCTTGAGGCACTTCTGGATAAAAGTATTTGAGAAAGCTTGGGTAAAATATTGAATTACCTTCTTAAGACTTTGAACTACCGCATCCCTACTGTCCAGACAGGAGGCAAACACACTGTCTGTAAGCATAGAGTATGTAACTACAGACCCCAAACCCACAGACAATACTTGGTATCTGGCCAGCTTCAACAACATAAATACATGTGGGATTCAGTGCCTGGATTCTCTCAAGAGAATCTGAATTTTAAATTTTAATTAATGAAGGAATGCAATTTTTTAGCAGATTAATTTATTAAGAACCTAACCCACCTATTATGGCCTTCAGATTGTATTTTGGCTTTAATTTCAGCACTACTCTAACAAGACAAGTACTAACACTGCAGGTACGTCAGTATTGCCCAACATAACAACCGAAGCTTCCCTCCTCATACAATCTAGTTTTCCTTTACACAGAGGTAATTGCTTTCCAAAACTCACTTGCGAAATAATTTTCTCCTGAATTTGAAGAAAATTTTTCATTTAGCAACTCCCCAGTAAAATGAAATAAAAATATTCACAAAAAGCCAGTAGCATTACATGTTCAAACAAACAAACAAAAGAATATTTCCTAACACTCTGTTAACAAACCATTTAAAGAGGTAACAAACAAACCAACCCATACACTCTCCACCAAAGACCAACAGAAATGAGGCTGGTATCACTTTTGATAACTTTTGATGTCTCATGTCCAACAAGCATTGCCACTCATAACATAGTACCGAAAGAACGAACAGTGCTCTGACCTCAAGAGCTATCAATAATATACTACAGGTGTTCAGGAATCATGGTGGTTACATTAGAAAGGGTATTTTTACAAGTTTTATAATGCTAAGCTACCATCTGAAGTTCTCTAAAAGCAGCACGGTCCAAGTAATTGTTCACAGCATTTTTTTTTTCCCAAGGATGCTCCACCCCACCCACGTTCAAATAGGTAGAAGCAGGCAATCTGCTTTCTGCTGCACCATTTATCTAGTTGGTAGGCTTCTAACTCAGACTTACTCTTTTTTCCAAAATACATATAAACAGTCACTGTCACCTAATATTTTGAAATGTTCTTAATGCAAATTTTTCTCTCCAAAACAGAAATGTTACCAACAAGAACAGAAGCAAATGACAAAAGAAACAGATTCAGCAAAATACAGCATTACAGTTGGATTCTGCTGTCATTCTTGTTCAGGACACAAGAACTAAATAACTAACCTATTATCCATTTCCATCAACCCAAGTCTAAATCTGGCATGGTATTTTAAAATTCGAAAAGTGCTACTTTCAGTATTATGTCCTAATGCTACTACTTGCTTTCACTATCAAAAAGCTATCATTGTCTAAAGCTATAGCTGTATGATACAGTGAAAGCCACAGATGGTGATATCACTATCACCATTTTTGTACAGTTTATCTGAAAATGTAATATACCTTTCAAATAGAAACTGTAGCTCTAGGTTGGGGAAACAGGTTTTCAGAGTGACATGTTAAGTATAAAAATACTAAGTGAAAAGACCTTTGTCAATAAAATTTAACACATGGCTTGTTAGCAAGTGGAATCTTGTGTGAGGCCTTCCAGAAGGCTTACAGCAACTAACTAGCGTCCTGAAAACAGGAAATTCGTGTAACCCCAGCTCTGTCCACAAAGCTCTGACAACAGTCACTGGGAAGCGGCTGTTAGCACTCCAGCTGCGTCAGGGGTAGCTGTACTCTACAGTCAAGGTATTAAGCAAAAAAGTATGAATTGTTATGTTAGTAGTGAGGCAATGCAGACAGACTTTCCCTTGAGAAACGTCATGAGCCTGACTGCTAATGTGATCAAATGAAAAAAAAACATTTCTGTGCCTTAAGAAAACCCCTAACGTATTTAGCACTACCTTGTACAGGCAAGAGGAAGGTTCAGGAACACCTAAGCCACTATGACCATCAGCAGTTGCGTAAGACAAGGATGATACGCAAATCTCAAAGCTGGTGTAGAGAGGCAGATCATTGGTTACGGGAAAAAAACAAGTTCAGAAAAAAAGCAGAGCTGAGTCTTCCTAGAAAGCAGCCTAAGACCTGAGCCATAGGAATGCCACAGGCAGTTCCACTTCAGTTGCAGACAGTGGCAAACGAGCACATCCCCATCACAGACCTGAAAAGAGGGAGTGCCACTCATGGAAGTCACAGTTAAAATTATGTCCATAGGCATAACAATTTCACTCCCTGGTTTTAAAAGTCTTGCTAGACCAATCTGGAAGGACACAAGACACCACAAAACAAAGTTGACTGCATAAACCAAAGTTTCGTGCTGTTAATGTTGAACTTGCAGGGAAAGGGAAGGACAAAAGAAATAATCCTTTCTCTCACTACAACCACCTGAGTAGCTGTATTCCAGGGGGACTGCACACGGCAAAGCCGTCACTAGCTAAAGGATACGGTGCGATTCTCACATAACCCTCCCTCCTCCTGAAAACTCGGCTGTAGTTTAAAGGGACTTATGGGTTGTGCATTCAAAACTCTCTCCAAAGAGCTAGGCTTGTATCTCATTCATTTCCAGGACTCATTTACAACTGCTGGCACTCACCTACACTATGACCTCATGTGCCAGATGCAACTAACTGGTCAGTTTGTACCTGACACACAGGTTTGCAGGCGAGGCAAATATCACATACTGCTCTGCTACAACAGGAGGTTTGCAGTTTAGTGCCATCTCAAGACCAAAACACAATTCCACTATAAGGTGCACTTCTTAATCCAAGTTCTGCATTGCAAACCTTCTCCATCCTGTGATCTCATTTTCCTCACCTACTATATAGCCTGATGCAAGCAAAACCTTTCGTATTTCAGAGGCTTATATTTAGAGTGGGGGATTAATTAACAGGGACATGTATGTCCCGAATGTGAGCTACTTCCCAAAATCTTGGGAGATCCTCCTTCCACCAGCTATAGTAGCTTTAAACATGTGAGAGAAGACAAGCATGTAACTTCTGATTTAATTATGGGGCCCAAGCTATGTCCTACCTCCGACCTGCTGCATACCTGGGCTGTCTTCTCTACCTTGTTGAGACACCTCCAGAAACACCCTTTGGCGACTTGCTCTTTCCTGCATTAGAAATCTTCCCACTACTTGCAGTCCGCCGTTATCCATCAGCCCTTTCTTCCCCCCTCCCATTCCAATCACACACTTTTTGTTATTTTTCATTCCACAATGTAAATGTAAAACTACTTCCAAGGCTTACGTCTGCTACATTTGGCAAAGTCTCACAGCAGAGTTAAAATCAGCTCACTGGAGAAAGTTCTGGATATTCATACCTACGGAGCTTTTGTGGTGGATCAGATATATGCTTATAGGGTACGAGGGCTCAACATTTCATTCACTGAGAACACAGAACACAACTCAGACGTCTAAGAGCTCATACATAACGCTAGTTAAAAACTGAAGGCTTTTACATACTGCCTGAATAAAAGTAGATGAAATTAAAGTAAAGATACTTCCCCACAGATAATGCAGGCTACACGCATAGAAATAAAACACTAAATACTTGCAGGACAGCATCCAAGCAAAAACTATTGAGGATCATTCTAAAACATATGTGTATATTAAAAAGTGCTATTAACACAATTAATTAGGTTCTTTTTGCGTATTTATTTGTATATTAGTTGAAAAGCACAGTAGTAGACTTAAGGAAAGTTAGATTAGCAATACTGAAAACAAAGAGTTTGAAACTAATTTTTCTAAAATTAATGAGTATGTGTCTCCCTCTCACCCACATCCTTTCACACCACTACATGCAAACTTATGACTGACATCTCAAACACCACGACACTTACATGACAGGAGGCTAGATCCATGCAAAGTTTAAGATTAGCAGAGCTAAAAAAATGCTGCGCAGGGGGAACAACAGGAGACACACCCAAAAAAAAAGAATCGGTTAACTTGCCGGAGAGGTTACGAGGTCAACATTAGACAAGCAACGGAGCTTTAAGCTTCTAATCAGCCAAAGAGAAGACAACTTATACAAATCTACAGCTTCATACAGACATGTAAACGCAACTTCATGGGCACTTTTCTGCAGTAAATGCCACTTGGCAATGGGAACTTCACCTCTCATTTCAGCTCAGTCCCCTGAGCAAGTGCTGTGCAATCTGTGCCCCAAGAGGTATTCCTTCTCCAAAACTAGGAGAAAGGAATCTTCCTTTAAGTTCTATGTGCAAAGCAAGAGGTCCAACCAAAGGGATAATCAAATGCCAAGATTTTGATATATATGAAGGAAGAAAATCCAACATTTCATTTTTTGTGTGCATTTCATGGAGTAATACAACTCACCTTTGCACTAAAAGCTAAAATTATTCAGAAGTAGCAATTTAATTCCCTTACCTGACTGTGGAAGGAGAGGCAGTATCTTGGTACTTGCCCTACTCATTTAGCGTCTGTTCTTCAGTTTCTAAGCAAAATGTGCATTCATTCTACTTAAATGAATTACCACTTTAACGAGCAATATGAAATTACATAAATGTTGCATCATCTTAAGAATGTATCTGTTGTTTAATAACGTTCTTCTACATTCCATCTAAGTAACACCAGTTATTCCTCCTACATTACAGATTCAATCCACAAAGTGTATTTTCCAATGTTTTGCCCAAACCAAGTCAAAAAACAAGGAAAAACATAGTAGCTTTTATTAAGGGCAAAAGGCAATGGCTCTAAAAAATTATTCTTTCCTTAAAAGCCATCACTTCAGAACAGTTTTCATCCAGAGAATATTCCCTCCTAACCAGAGTCGAATCCTGTGCAATCATATGGTACTGTACAACAGTACATATTTTTTTTCTGGTCATTTGAGATAAATAGCAAGATCACATTGACATGGGCTCTAAATTACATTACTTGCAACAAGATTTAAGGTTGATCAGAATTTTTTATTCTTCAGAAAACATGGAAGATACAGAAAGCCGAAACTAATACAAGTAATATTGCAACAGCACATGAAGGCCCCAGTTACAGACAGCATTGCTCTTTTACAAAAATCAGCTCTACCATGTTCTGTCTGCTCATACACTAGGGTAAGGAAAAAAAAAAACCATACACTGTGGTTCAACCCTCCAACTAGGATAACAGTAGAGAGCTCTAACATGTTTTGATTCTGACATTGCACATAACAGTGCAGTGATGCTAACAGAATAACTTCTGTCAGCATACGCTGCGTAGGGCTTGCAGAGGTAGAGAAAATGCCAGCACAGCTACAGCAGCAGAGACTACTGTCCAACTGAGATCCAAGTGTGAACATAAACACAAAGACATTACCCGAATTCCACAGTACACGTTCTCAAACCCAGGCACCAATAGGAAAAGGTACTGATAACCACTACAGTTCAGTAATTTTTTATTTAGAGAGGGGAATCACTGGCAAGTACGGTGCTAAGTGAAGCAGGTAATCTGCTTATGAGAATATACGAGGTAATTTCAGCAATGACATGACAAAAATCTGGAAACGTTCTCAAAATACTACAGAAAAATCATTAAAGTGAAGTCATTGGAGCAGATGTGTGTTCCTTCACCTTTCCAGCTGTCTGAAGCCTGACAGACCTTAATGAATTGCTTTGAATCAGTTTGTTCCATTTTTGAGTTCTGATTGTGGAAGTGAGAAAGCCCAGAGGAAAAAGTTGTGAAATGACCTGTAGTTGGAACTTGCTTTCCTGTTTCTGTTGGCAAACCTGCATATCTGCTTACCCACTCTTCTTGAGGCATAGTTTCCTGGTGTCAGAAAATTCCTACCTACCTGTGCTGAAGAGTCTTTAAAATAAGTGAGTTCTAATGCATTGAAACCAGTGCTGCACTACTAAGGAAGCTTCACTCTAATCTCACTGCTTAAAAAAAAAAAATCAAGAACAAATAAAAATAATCTCCAAAGATCAACAAGCTTTCTCTGGAAGATCAGTGCTGCTTGTCCGGACAATCTAAAACATGTTTAATCCCTTGGGAGGGGGCAGGTGGTGTTGCTAGGCCTTCTCAAGCAGCACTGAAGTCCTAAGCTGCTCCTCAGCTCCACAGGCACCACATGCTCCCCAAATCCTGAGAGCTTCTTGTGCAAAACAAGTGCTATTACCCTTTTTCACTTTCTCAGGGAGGTCACTTTCATCTAGAAATGGTAATAAAAATCACTCCTTCTATCGTTCCCCACAACTGAGTAGCAAATACTGGTCTAAAGTAGAGGGCACAAACTATGCCATTCTTTCAAACTACCAAGGACTTAGCTTAATTAGCAATTAAAAGTAAGTAGTACAAAAGATTCCTTTCTCACTGGATACAACGGAGTCATCGTTGTTCTCAGATTTTTGGTCACAATGCAAACAAGCTCAAAGCTTGCAACTGGCATCACAGGAAAACATCCTATCATTCAAAAGCAAAAAACAAGCTCCCACCGCAGACGAAAATCAACTAATAAAGAAAAATACAACGTAAGATGACAGCATTTTTACTGGCAGGGAATAAAGAGATTGCAATATTCCAATTCCAACTTTTTTCTCATACAGTTTGGAACACACCTACATTCCCATATTAACTGAAGACAATCTTCAAGATTAGGCATCACAGTCCTACAGAACCATCACAACCCCACCACACACAATTACCTAAGGAATCCTTACACAACCTTCCACAATTTTTCCAACTGTCCCAAATATATCTGCCTCCCCTACAATGGACTTCCATAGCACAATACAGCCTTTGCTGTGCTTTCCACTTTTCTAACATAACAAATGCCTCCTCTCCAGGTTCCATTTAACCATTAATACTTTTTTTCAAATTACTTATATCAGATAAACTTTTAAAAATATCTTGTACTGAGACTACACATAGAAAAAATTCCCACCAAGACAGCAAAGATGGACAGTGAATAACTAATCCCAGAAAACTGACAAAACTAATAAATTTTTTAACACATGAACTTGTAAGTTAACAGAGCCCTTTTAAGGTTGAAAATGAGACCTTATTCTGCTCATTAGTTAACATGGACTCTGATGGTCTCTGTGATCTCATCTTACTTAGGCAACAAAAATGAACCCTGCTGTAAGCATAAATACCTCTAAATCTTCCCCACATATAACCAAAAGATGCATTAAAGCCATTTCAACTATTAATTTCTTGCACATAGTAGCTACAGTCAAGCAAGACCTCCACTACAAAAACTTGACTTGCCAATTAAATTACGTGTACTCCTATGCTAAAGTGTATTTGAAGATTTTCATAAAGATGCCAGGAGAGGCTGCCTCAGACGTGCACCTCTCTCCCACTGTCTAATGCTCAGAATTTTGTTTTCATGCACAACATTTTTATTTCCCCATCCCTTAAGCAAGGAACAAAGTATATACTGTTCTGCTTCAAAACTAGCTGAACAGTTTCTGACTAAGGATTCTTTTTCAGAAACTCTAAGAAGTAAAAGCTATACTCACTATTTCTTGAATTAAGAAAGGAACAAATAAACATTTATTTATTCTTAAAAATAAGTGGGGAAAGAAAAAAGGGAATGTGGTTAAGAAGCAAGAAAGACCCTTAAGCCTACTTTGTTGATCTTTTTAACAGGTAACACTTGAAATGAAGTAGTCCTTCAATGATTTTCGTAGTCCCCCATCTTTGAAAATTTGTAATATTCAAGTGTTAATGAAATCACAAATTCAAAGGCTCTGCCCTTCTAACTGTTAAAACCCAGGAGAGGTTAAAAGTACTCAGAAAATAACACATTTCCGTGCACCACACCGAAGACTAAGAATGCATAAAGTTTTAAGAACCATGGCGTGTATAATCTACCTTTAGTTACTATATTTGTAACACGCCCAGAAGCTCCATTGAAGTTTACCAACCAACGTTCTCAATTTTTGTACTTCCTTTATTGTTCCCAGTATCCTTCCACTTTTTCTTTCCTACCAGAGATCACTTACGACATGCTTTAGGACGTTACATAATGGGCGTTTTCCATTTTTCTTATCCTTCCACTTTGTCTTACACGCTTTCTACACTTTGGTGCATTAAACTATACCGTTACATTCTCTAGATCAGCATCATTCTCCCTTACACAGGCTTTTAAATCCATACTTTTAACATATCCACCTACATCTTCCATACCAGCTCAGCTTTCTTTGTCCTTCAAATCTAAAGGCAGCAAAACATGACATGAGAACAGCCACATGACAGTTCTTGGCCTTCATTTTCACCTGGAGGAAAGAGCAGAAGCAGTACGTTTCTTTACTCTTCCCCTCCTTTGGGGGGTAAGGAGGAAAAAGGGAAGCAGCAGTAGAAGAAAAAGACACAGACAGTGCAGCCAATGCTTCCCCTAAAGGAGCGGCTTCCTCTACCATGCCTTACTTTTATTTCAAAAATGGAAGACAGCAGAGGCACTGTTATACTCAGAACTTACAGCATATAACTCTTACTAAGCTTTTTCACAGCCTCCATAAACCCTCCTCAATTTTGTTCCCTGTATTTTCTTCCTGTTTACCTTGTTTTTTTAAAAACTTTTTGGGGCAGAGACCAGCACCATCAAGAGCTTAAATGCTACTTTGAGTTAGCAGTAACTGTTAGGTGGTATCCAGGAACAAGATTCAGGTAGCTGCTGGAAAAAATAAATATACGTTGATTTCCACTGGTGCATCCCCCCTATTTTGTCTGCATCACTATGTCACTCATTTAATTCCTTGGTTTCCCGCTTTTCCTCACATCTAATCTTAGAAATTTCCTTTTTCAACATTTCCTCTACTTTCTTTAACTGAAAGTCTCTTCCTTTTATTATAACACTATATTCTTAAGAATTTTCCCAGAAGACTGTTTCATTTCTCCCCTTCCCCAAAATCACATGGAGGTCCAATTTTCAGTAGGCATAGGTTCAGACATAATTTGTGAAGTACTCAACCTAGATCCCTCAGCATCTTTCCTTCACTCAGAGACATGTCCGCAATGACATAAAACAGCTTCATAAAACAGACTTAGTTTTCTCGATACATATATTCTGGCATCCTCTGCTGCTGCACATATGTTCAGAACTGAACCTGTCCAAACTCTCCTAATGGCAGATTAGGTCTGCCACAAAATACTAGGGTCTTCCTTCGGAGAGTAATGAAGTTGGGCCACTGCACTCATTCCATCCTTCCTCTCCAAAAAGAAGCGTAATCCTGGCAACCTCTGCTTCCAAAATACATACAATTGCACCCTCCATAAGAAAACATGGGAGCAAACCTTTCTGCTTCAGCAATAGTTTCATCAATATTCCTTACAGAAACAGCATCGCACTAAGCAGAACCCACCCTAGCCTCCCAAATTTCTCTCTCTTAAAGGACCTCTACAGCCTTTTTTGAGTCTGCACAATGAACTGTATTCATAGAATTACAAAATCATAGAATACCAGGTTGAAGGGACCTCTAGAACCATCTGGTCCAACCTTTCTTGGTAAAAGCACAGTCTAGACAAGATGGCCCAGTACCCTGTCCAGTCGAATCTTATCAGTGCCCAATGTTGGGGAATCCACCACTTCCCTGGGGAGATTATTCCAATGGCCGATTGCTCTCATTGTTAAAAAAATTTTCCTCTTGTGTCCAATCAGAATGTCCCCAGGAGTAACTTGTACCCATTAC
Organism: Cariama cristata; assembly: GCF_000690535.1. NCBI lineage: Eukaryota > Metazoa > Chordata > Aves > Cariamiformes > Cariamidae > Cariama > Cariama cristata. Next base: position 9,593 of record NW_009631407.1, on the reverse strand, counting down.
CCCTCGCCTTTTCCATGTGACTCTTTGTAAAAAGAGAGTATCCATCTTCTTCGCAGCCACTCTCTAAATACTGGAAGATGGTGATAAGGTCTCCCCTAAGCCTTCTTTTCTCAGGGCTGAACCAACCCACTTCTCGCAGCCTTCCCTCACACGGTAGGCTTCCCAGTCGTTTGATAGTCTTTGTGGCCTTTCTCTGGACCCTCTCCAGCCTGTCCACAGCGGTTTTGCACAGCGGGGACCAAAACTGAACACAGTATTCCAGGGGTGGCCTGACGAGCACTGAGTAGAGTGGGATAACGACTTCATCTCTGATGGAGATGCCCTTGTTGATGCAACCCAGCACCCTGTTGGCTTTCTGCGCCACAGCAACACGCTGTCAGCTCATATTGAGCCGCCTGTCCACCAGCACCCCCAGGCCCCTTCCCACAGAGCTGCTCCCCAGTCAGGTGGATCCCAGCCTGTGCTGTACTCCTGGATTACGTTTTCCCAGGTGCAAGACCTTACATTTGTCCTTGCTGAACTTCATAAGGTTCGTTAGCCCACTCTTCCAGCTTATCCAGGTCTTCCTGCAGGGTGGTGCGCTTTTCTACAGAATCCACTTCCCCACTCAGTTTGGCATCATTGGTAAACTTCATCAGGGTACACTTGATCCCATCATCCAGATCCCTCATGCAGATCTTACACAGCATTGGGGCCTGGGGGACCCCACTTGTGACAGGCTGCCAGTGGGAAAAGGAGCCATTTACCACCACTCTGTGGGTGTGGTCCCTCAACCAGTTCCCACCACCACATAGACCACTTGTCTAGGCCGTAATGCATCTGCGTCTTTAGGAGGAGGCTGTGGGAAACGACATCAAAAGCCTGGGAGACACCCAGGTTGACAACGTCCACCAGTCGCCCCACATCAACCAAGCAGGTTACTGTGTCGTAGAAGGAGATCAGGTTTGTCAAGTGTGATTTGCCCTTGGTGAACTCGTGTTGACTTTTCCCAAACCTGTGCTTCATTTGACTTGTAACAGACCTCAGGAGGATTCATTCCATAACTTTCCCAAGGACTGAAGTAAGACTGATGGGCCTGTAATTTCCTGGATCCTCCTTTAAGCCCTTCTTGTAGATGAGGTGACACTGGCCTTCCTCCAGTCTTCTGGGACATCCCCTGATCTCCATGACTTCTCAAACATTATGGAGAGCAGCCTCGCAACGTCAGCCAGCTCTCTTAACATTCCCAGGTGATAATGTCAGGACCCATTGATTTGCACGGGTCAAGCTCCTGCAATAGTTCACATACCAACTCTTCCTTCACTGATGACGGGTCTGTGTTTGCATCAACCTGGATTTTTGTTCCCATCGCCTGGGGCTCCACAGTGCTGGTAAAGACAGAGGTGAAGAAAGTGTTGGGAACCTCTGCCTTTTCAGCATTGTTGGTGACTAATTCACCTCTCCCATTTAAGCCAATATTTTCCTTCTGTTTCTGCTTGTTGTTTACCTACCTGAAGAATCCTTTCTTGTAGTTTTTGACATCTCTGGCCAATTTCAATTCGAGCTGGGTTTTTGCTTTTCTAATTGCATCTCTGCACGCCCTGGCAATGCCCTTGTAGTTCTCAACAGGCATTCGTCTGCTTTTCCATCTCTGGTACACTTTTGGTTTTGATCAGACTCAAAAGCTCGCAGTTAAGCCAAAGGCGTCTCTTGCTCCACCTCCTTCCCTTACCTTTAAAGGGGATGAACCTGTTTTGTGCTTCCAGGAGAGTGTTCCTGAAAAACTCCCAGCACTCGCTAGCTCCTTTATCCGGCAGCTTCCCACGGAATCCCTCCCAACTGAGCTCTAAGCAAGCTGAAGTTCGCTCTTCTAAAATCTAAAAGCTTTGTCTTAGTACTAACTTCCAGTACTAGTTATTTAAAACTAATGAGTTTTCCTTTTTTACTAGATTACTGTTGATCTGAATCAGTTCTCCAGCCTGACTGATCACACAGGCCCAAAAATGGCACATATGAGAAGCAACGCAGAATACTTAAGATTCTGTTACTTAGAGGAAAAATACATAAAACTAAAGCCTGCTTCAATTCATTCTTGTGCAAGTAAGTTTTCAAATCATAAAATAAAGAAAACGGTGCTTAAATGAAAAGTTAAAATGGCAACTACAATGGAAGTAAGGTAATACTCCCAAAAACGAGACACCTATTGGCTCTATTTTAAAAGCCGTTGCACTGGATCTTTTGACTAACGCTGAAAGTGATATCCTGAAATTGTTCAGAATTTTTAAATTCTCAAAATGCAAGCAGAAATCTAATGAAAAGCACATTCACAATTTAATCTACTTTAGACTTTAATAACCAACCTATATTGAGAAGTGAATCATAATCCTCAAAACGCCACTGTGAGAAAAGGAAATGACTTAAAGCCATTTTAACAAACAACAATTAATTTAACAACTTACCACAAAGGAAATTCGTATGTAGACATACAGTGTTCTGGTTGTAATTCATAACACACTTTTAGTCACTCCCTTTACAAAACTATAAATGAGCTCTTAATTCTACATCTTAATTAAACAAGCTTCTTCCATGAATGCTACGTAGCAAATGCAAGAACCATAAAGGAAGCTATTTTGTCAAAACAGCTCTGATGGTAATCCATGCGTCCTCTCATAATCTAAAGTGAAAGTATCCAAGAAGCAATATTCTTCAACTCCCAAACATGCTTAAGGGACTTTCTGTTCATTAACACAGTATTTTATTTACATAAGGAAGACTTTCCTATCATGCTTTCGATACAAAGAATAGTATTCAGTATCAATAATAATAACTGATCCACTGCAAAATGTTGAAGAACAGGGGTTCATTTTAAAAATGTACCATTCAACAAACTTTATTAGGTCCACAAGCTCATGGCCCATATTAGTTTTGACAGTATCAGTAGAACTAGTCTTGAAAGTAAGCTTTGAACAGACTAGTCCTGAAACAGGTCAGTCTTGAAAACAGCCTTTCCACAAGAGGAATTACAGCTACTACAACTATTTCTTTAATGTGCCTATCTGTACATCAGAAGCACGTAACAAAATATTTAATTATTTTCTCTCGCTTTACAGAACTTCCCTGGTCCCACCAACTCAGATTAGATTGTAACAAACACAGTTCCTCTCTATACTCACAGTAAAAAATGTTTTGTAAGGTACCAAGATTATCCTCTCAGGTACACCTATACAAATCCTGGCAGCCTTCTGTAGGGCTCCATATAGGACCATTTAGTTCAATTTTGTCAGTTTTTAACTACAAAGAAGTATTCTGTTGGTGAACAAGATTAACATTGTTAACATTTGTAACAAAGACAGTCAATTGGTCTCTATAATGACACCTGAGGTTTAATGAGCATCGTGTCAATTTTTAAATGTGAAGATACATTATTCAAATGTTACACTTCAAACACCATAGGTGCAGAACCTCACCAAGAAGGGAAGTTCAAACAAAAACTAACTCACCTGAGTTGTACATGTAAAATACAAGACAGGTGTGAAAGTAAAGGACTGGAAGTTGTACACGTCCACCTATATGCATTCAGACAGAACATAATAACAGCTCAGCTTCTGGAATTATCTGAACCAATACTAAAACCTGCCACCTCGCTCAGATATGTGTCCACCTCAGATTCACAGCCCACCTGCTTAATTCGTTTCTGCAGAAGCTGATCTAAGCCCTACAGCAGTAACTAGTTTTTATGCAACTATTTTACTATTTCTCACACATGTACAAATATACACATTTCCTTCCCTTTCAGTCCATTGAAAATAATGCAAAATCCCTCCCATTACCCAAAAATCACATCAGTCGAGGACCAAGAAGAAGAATATTTGTTCACTAACTAGAGATCAACCTGAAGTTTAACTCATGAATCTGTAAGGCTGGAAAGCAAAGCTCAATTTCTCCACAGAACCTAAGTTCACCTAATTCTCAGTGGGATAAAGAACAGCAGTGGGCTATGGCATATAATTCTGGTATTGGAAAGTCTTGTGACAAATGTTAATCAGTATAAAATAACTTTATAGCCATAAACATTTTCCATGACTCTCCTTAATTTTGTATCATCTTACTAATGTAATGAAAACAAATGGTTCTACATGCAGAGAGTTATCCAAGTATGAAACATCTACTCTCTTCTAAAATGGTATAACAAACATATGGTATGGCTTTGAAATGATGCTTTCAACACTTACTTCAGATGGTAACAACATTTGCAGATAGTCTTACCTCTATAATTATCAAGTCCACTCAACCCACTACAGTGAACAGCCAGCTATAAAGGCTGGCAAGAGGCAGAGAGCCATGCTTTTCATGAGCAGAAAGCACACCCGAAGACTATGTATAGACAAAAGCTTTAGACTGCCTATTTTTTCTTCACATACGGTACTGGAAATTACCTGTATAGAAATTTCAAAGCTAGAGTCCACCAGTATTGTGATGCACAAATGGATCAATGGAAGGATTTCAGTGGTTAAATTACTGGAATGGAATTGAAGGAAAACAATTCGTGTCCCATCCTTGCCACAGGTTTTTTAATCACACTTTCAAAAATTAAATAATTTATCAGAACCTCTATTTCTCAGCTGCTGAAATAAAATAATATTTCTCTCTCCTTCATCCCAATTTGCTGCCTGCCTTGTCTGTTTGATTATTAAGTCAGTAGGGTAGGAATTATCTTAAGCCTATGCATATGTATCACTTAAAGAAATGGACCTCTTCAGCCTCCAGACTCAGTAGACTAGTACTTAGAAGCAAAAATATGTAACATCTATTCCATAAGAAACATGAAAAGCTACTATAACAAAAAAAAACCCTTATATTATATTCCCTATTAAATCTCCTGATAGCGAAGATAAAGCTTACTGAAATGCAAATACCAACATGCTAGCTGTCCTGCAATCTTAACTACATTTCTACAAAAGCATGTTGTTTGTAGGGATGAGGTCCATCCTTGCCTTTTCATTAACATATTAAAATGACAACTGTAACATTTGTAACATCATCAATTTCCTTGCCTTAGGGAAGTAGCAACAACACTGCACTTTAAACTGAAGAAACATCCAAAACATTCAAGAATGTATGTTTCGAGCAATAAAAACCCACTATTTTAAAGAAATATGCCTTGAATACTAGTTTTGAAAGTATCAAAACATGCCAAGTATCTCATACTTAAACAAAAAGTACTGTGTAACATCGTTTTTTGAAAAAAAAGAGGTGGTTTTAAAACCAGGTGAAGTACAAATATTGCAAACCTGTAAGTCTAAGTATCAGGATACGTAAATATCACATAGACTGTAATTGTAATTTCAAAGTACAACATGGTACAACCATGAACTTATAGAATGTGTCATCCATTACACCTTAACTGGATCCTAAAAACCCCTACCCTATTAATATACAGCTCAAACTGCATACAGAAAAATATCTTTAAAAAAAAAAAATCTATACATCAGTCCCAATTAGCCAATAAACACACATTTTTACTTCAGAATTTTCCACCTTCAGACACCCTCAAAAAAGGCTAGAAAACCAGTTCCACCCATCACACAATTTACAGAATTTTAACCAACTTCAACTTCTGCCACATTAACAGACAGTATGCTAGATAATAAACAATAAGAAGTGCAGAATGTATTTAAAAAAAACATAAAGGAACATCTCAGATAATAAATTTACAGAAATCGGAGAGGCAGCCCACTTCCTGGAATGCTTTACAAATGTCTCATGGTACCAATTCCCAGTTTCTCAATTCCCAGCACTGCCGTTATATAAGGCAAACACTGTAATTCTTTTTAAAGCAATATTTCTTTGTTTTGATGAAATAAATTAAGCCAAAATGTCTCCAAAGTTATTAAAAAAAATAACTTTACTACACCTAGACTAATCTGCTAAAATGTTTTCCTGCATAAATATTTATCAAGCAGTCTGTTATAATCAAAACTGAGGATATTTAATTATAGATTAGTAGAAAATTAACATTAATGTCAACACTAAAGGGACAAAGTCAATATATACTAATTCACACTATCCGGAACTATTTTTAAACAAGCAACACCTACAATTATAAGAAAGACGAAAGAATATTATCACTGAGCACTTACTTTGTATGCTTATTAAAAGCACAGATAATCACTTTGTTAATTTTGTCAACACATGTGGCCTTTACACAAAGGAAATACTGTTTTTAAAATCAGCTGGAAAACAAAAGGGCTGCAAAACCACAAGAGGTAACACAGAGACCAAAAACCGGCATATTGCATGGAACCACTTCATCTCTCTTTAAATCGACTTCAACATCAATACTTTTAAATGGAAACATGCTTCAAATTTTGTCTACAGGATATGACAAACCGATTAAATCCAATGAATAGGAATTAACAAGCATCTTATAACCAATACGTTAGACCAGCTACATCAACCTCTATCTGTATAGAAGCCAAATTAATTACAGCTTATGAAATGACGGTTTGTCACTAAAATAAAGTCAACTTTGGCTAAACACTGGAAGTACCATCAAAAAAAAAAAAAAAAAAAAAGAAGGAAGAAAGAGAGAAAGAAAAGGAAATGCTTTGCAATTCACTTCCAATACAATGGATGCTATCCCCTTCCCCTCCCAACACACGCCCCCCCCCAGTAATCTTTAAGCTTCACCTCCTGCGAGAACAGTCTGCCTGGGAGAAAGAGACATCATGGTAACAGCAGGGGGTTTAGTTTTGTTTTGGGGTTTTTTTTGCTCCTTCACATAAATGTTCTTGTCACCTACAGAAACATAACAGGAGTACTTTCTCCTATACAAGACTGGCTACATTAGATTTTCAGCATTTCAAACAGTTTGAAAGGTGACTTCTCTCTCAATTTCCCTCTTCTCTCCCCTAAAACCACAGTAGCTGCAAACCATGATTTATGATTTTCAAGCTCCTTTTCTGCAAAATAAATACAAAATTTTTGGCAACGGAAAATTCTATTCCTCTGTCACACATACTAACAGCATGTACACCATTACAGGAAAGTTTGATTTCTTCTGGCTTATCACATATCCAATACATGGAACAACAATACAATATTCCTGACCTTTGGTCTGCATCTTCAATAATTCATAAAACTGTATAGATCTGATGTCTTATCTGCTCTTTTGATTTGCTACACCCAGCAGCAGGACTCAGTTTAGTTCACGATACTACAGCCATACATCCTACAAACCAAAACTACCAAAAAAGAGGGACTGCAGTCCAGAGCTGGAGTATGAATAAAACCCACAACTATCTTAAAGCTCCAGACATGAAGCTTCCTCCATCCCTGAAAGAGATCCCAGATTTCTTCTTATTAAACTCTGTCAGGGTGTGGCTTAATTAAACCAGAGTTCCCACCGCAAAGGCTTCATGAAATCTCCTGGTTGGACTGCAAGTGGCTTGAGCCAACGCACAGCCTTCTGCCGAGCAAACCCCAGGGAAAACGAGAGCAGTACATCCTCATATTGAGGCACCGAATTTAAGCTCACAACAGAATCCTGCTCCTGCACAAGTACCTGTGCGGATAACGGAGCAGCTCCCTCAACACTTGCAAGCCAGGAGCTCACCTCCCGCCCGGACAGTCTCCTCGGACACGTACACTGCTCCTACCACCTTCACCGCAGGTAACCAGGGAATACTGTCAGGCGCTCACAGAACAGACGCTGCTACAGCCTGCCTTCTTAAAGGTTCAGTAGCGGGTGTACTTTTCTCGCATTGAGGAGAGTATCGATAAATTTTTGCCTTTGTGAAGGATTCCTCTGGAAACATGACTCAATGGTTTTCCTTACCTGCTATACTTGCATGTAAATCTCACGTTACTTTATAATGCGCTGGCTTGTAGAGTCTTAAATCAGTCAGTTAGGATTTCATAATTACGGAGCCTAGGGTCTTTGTTAGCTGTTGTTGCTCCATGCACAAAAGGCAATATTTTGTTACTATTGCTGTAAAACTTATGAATTAAATGCACATATATATGGCCACACTTTCTACAACAAAAATAACTGTTACATGGAATTAAAGTGATCTGCTAGACTGACTACTCTAAACCTTCCCGTACAGCGTCAATTGTTTGAAGTTTCACGCACACAAAAGGAATTGTTTATGTAAAAAAAAAAAAAAATCTTAAAAATAGCAACTTCTTACTTATCAATAATGGTGATTTAAAACACGTGCACATTCCCTGAAAGTAAATAGCACAGACAAAACCAAAGCTGGTTCAACCCAAGAAATTCCTCTCAAACATCTCTGCACCGAACAGTAACATTTTAATCTTTCTACCTCCTTAACAATCTATTTTTCTCAGAGACAAGTTTTACAAAGAACACGCTACGTGCATTAGTGTGCAATTCATAAATGTCCAAAACATTGTCAGAAAACTGAGGTGAAACAGCAAAATATTTGGTTGGGATGGGTTTTTTTTAGTATTCGCTGCATGGATTCATAAATTGATACAGTAGGAGAACATACGATGATATTTCTAGAAATATATTTCAAAACTATCAAAATGCCCGACAACTTCACTCATCTCAAACACACTGCATATATGAAAACTTTAATCGACTAGCATGAAAATGCATTATATGCAAGAATGGACTCAAAATTCAACTAATATGCTGAATTGCTGCCTGCATTACTTAATTTTACAGCATGCAAAATACAACTAAACCTAGTGACGTTATGTGACAGATGATCCAATTACATATGATGCTTTTATTTTCTATCTGGCATACTTAAGCTCTATCCCACATACGATTCTAATATTTCCAGTAGCCTCAACAGCATCCACAGAGCAGGCATTAATTCTGGTCCACTAACAGTTAACGTACATTATTTAACTGGTCTGACATGTCACTCCCCTACCTTTTTGATTTATTGGAAGAAGTACTTTTATAAGTAACTCTGAAAATCAAAAGGAAACCAGGAGATTTTTCAAAATATAAGCACAAAGAAAAGTGTACTTGCTTTTCCTCCCATCCCTCCCCCCTCCCCCCACGTCCTGACATTGAGCTTTTCCAATCATACCAGAAATAAACATCCAAACACAAGTAAGGGCCTAGGCTACCGGATTCAACACACTTTAGAGCTAGGTCTTCAGATCAACCGAGAGCAGCAGCAGAAAAAAAAGAATTCTTCACGTGAAAGTACCAGCATAGAGCACGGGCACAACAATAGGACGAACAAAGTGTCAAAGGCAACGCTACTGACAGGAACAAGTCAGAAAGCAGGAACCAGAAGAACACAGTCCCCTGCCTCAACCGTGTGCTATTTTAAAAACAGTTCGACTTATTCTGTTACCCAAACGGTTTCTCCGCGTTTAGGCTTTAAACGCAGCCGGCAGACCCCCGGCCTGCACAGCCTTTGTCACCAGCTTACGGACGGGCAGCAGAGTGTGCTACAGGTTGGTCAGGAGGGCACCGGTGCCGCTAACGCCCTGCCTGCAGCAGCAGAGCACCCACAAAGAACTTGCAGTGCGCAGCGGAGTTTCCCTCAGCGTTCACCGGGGGCTTCGCTCTCCGGGCGACGTGCATATTCGTTCCCGGTATTTGTTTCGTGTTTACTCCCCCC
>NW_009631406.1:83030-85995 GCF_000690535.1 Cariama cristata | reverse complement strand
AGGGGCTGCGGTTCTTGCTGGGGCTCTGCGGGTGGGGACCTGGGTGTCCCCATCTCCTGTTTGCACTGGGTGGGATGTGCAACCAGACTGAGCCTCAAAATGAAGGTGCGGGTCCAAATGTCAAATCCTAAATCTGTGAGCCCATCACTGCAGAGAAAAAGGGAGTGGGGGTCTGCTTGGGGTCCCAGATACACCCAGAGCTGGCCAGTTCAGATCAATGGGGCTATTTTGTTTTGCTCTAATGCAAGGACACCATGATGATGAACAACTTTCACCCTCCTTCCTTTTTCTCTTCCTTCCCAGCATCATTGGTCAGAAATCCTCCATCGGGCACTGCTCGTGGGCTGCAGCATCCCTGCATGGAGCCGGTGTGTGAGCTGCCGGTTGCGATGGGGCTGTGGGAGTGAGCAGCGGTGACCGTGGGCGAACACGGCAACATCCTGATCCCCACGGGTTCTGGGCAAATCTGTGTTTGGAAATGTCGATTCCAGTGCAGAACAGCTAAACCTGTCCTCCACAGGCATCTCCAGCACTTGCATCTCTGCTTCTTCTGACTTTTTAACGGCTCCTGAAGTTGCAGGGGGGGCTCTGCCCCGACCCGAGGGATGTGACTTTCAGCTCAGCGCTGCAAAACCTGTACGAGTGCCCACGGGGAGGAAGGTGAATGTCTCTCTGCTGCATTTTTGTGAGCTCTGCTATCACAGCAATGCTGAAGATGGACACAAGCGAACCCTCCCTTCAGCGGGAGTTGAGAAATCCCTGCTCTCCGCTGCGGTCCATGCCCAGACCTCGCAGCTGAGCCAACAGTGCTGCCAACCAAAGCCCTGATGTGGGTGCTGTCTGCACCAAGGTGTTCCCTGAGCCCAGCCAACAACCACGAAATTATTCCAGGTACTCCAAAGAATTCCTACAGCCTGTAGTCCTGTGGGATGTACAGGACCGGTACAACAGCCTACAACTCCACGGGTCTGCAAAGCGTTGTGCCGCCCCATCCCCATGGGACTGGGCGCTCCTGCAGACTCTTCAGATTGTGGAAATAAATCTCCAACCCCTTTACGGGCAGCAACTCGACATCTTCAGCTTGTGGTTGGGAGCACGGAGGAAAAGCACGTGGGGCAGAAGGGGTTGGGGGGAGCCAGCCTTTTGGGGAGGGCAGGGGCAGAAACTTCACGTCTCTGCTCTGTGGTTGAGCATGGGCTCAGCTGGGTACTTAATGTGCCCAAACTGAGCATGAAAACATTTCTGTAAGCCATCTCAAAACACCCCAGAGGCATCAGGAAGCCACGATGCCAGGCGACACAGGGGATAAAATGCAATCCCCCAGTCCCCCCCTGCCCAGCACCAGGACAGGAGATGATGACCCTGTCCCAGGGTTGGCCAACAGCAGTTATGGCCAGGATACCTTTGGCTCTTGGACTTCTGGATGTTTCCCCAGATGGCCATGAAATCCTGTTTTGCTTCCCACAGCACTGAAGCTTCCCCTTGCTTCCATCCCAAAGAATTATTTTAACGTCTCCTCCGTCAGGTTCAGAAAATGACTGTTGGTCGTTTCGGAGAGGGCCAGCTCTGCTGGCCAAAACAGGCTTGCTCCAAGTTTCTAGCTCTTGATCTTTGTTGACGACGCATCCCAAGGGAAGGGATGCTCTGGAGTAGCCCCCTCCTTGTACAGGGAGCATGGATGGGCTTCTCCCTGCGGGATGCGCAGCAGGGGCTGCAATGTATCTGGCTGGGAGGGATCGATGTTGTAATTTAATTTGGGCTGGATGTCAGTGGGAGTCTTTGTCTCAGAGTGGGCTGCTTTGATAGGAAAGCAAACTTCAGGCAGAGCATCCCTCCCAGGTTATTCACTTTAGCAGCGGGATCGCTTCTGCTGTGCTCTGCTGCACGCTGGGCAGCCTCCCTTCCCCAGTCTGGCCATTGAAGGGAGCAGGGGAGTTTGTTACGACTAAATTGGGCCTTCCTCCCCCCTGCCTAGCAATGACCCAGCTATGGTGCATGATGCCCTTTGCAAATGTAAAGTGTAAATTAGTGCTCTTCATTTTGGGGGCCAGTCATAGGACAGCCAGTGCCTTTCCCTGGGTGACCTTGGTCATGGCTGGGAGCTGGTACAGGGAGGCACGTTAATTTGCAAGGCTTGGGATGAGCTGGAACTGGGCTGCCTAAGTCATGCACGTTGTGTGATCTGCAAAATGGTCCCCAGGCTTGAAACAGTCCCTTCCTCAGCCTGTGGATGGGGATCTCAAGGGCCTGGGTCTGCTCCCAGAGGGTCTGTGCAAAGTCCTGGTGTGACTTCGTTGGCTGTCTTTGGTCACCTCCGAAGCTGGCCCAGGGCAGTTGGCCTCGGAGCAGCGGTCACCACAGCGTGCCCTGGGAAAAGGAGCTGGCAAGGATTTGGCCCCTCAGCTGAGACCCAGCCCCGTCAGCTCCTGGAGCAGCCTCGGAGAGGGTCTGTGACTGCTTGGCTCTACATGTAAAGGCACAGGCCCCTGCTCAGGCGCTGGAGCATCTTCTGGTCTCCAAAGCGGGTTCAGGAGCACTTTGCACCAACACACGTGTACGTGGGGTGCTGAGGCCAGCCCTGCTCCATAACATGCACAGCCGCGGCGGCAGCGAGCTGTCCCGGCCCCGTCTGGGCAGGAAAAGTGGGGTGAGTTACTCCCCACCCTCCTTTTTTTTTTTTTCCTGGTGCTCTGTAGACCCTAACATTTCCCTGGGACCTTATTGAAACCCCTGGCAATAAATACACAAAATCTTTTCTGCAGGACAGTGCCAGGACCCCCTGGGACCACCTGGCAGGGGTATCCTGACCCCCTCCCTGCCTCCCGGGTTGGACACCATGGCCTGGGCCACCAGCAGATCGCTGGCTGCAAGGGATCCTCACAAGGCAGCATCTTCCAAAGACATCCTCAGGCAGCGGCCAGGCTGCTCTGTGCCTGAACTGGGGACTTCTTGGATGGTACTGGGG
>NW_009631406.1:49497-82999 GCF_000690535.1 Cariama cristata | reverse complement strand
AATGTCCTAAAACCTGCCTGTTCACCAGACCGGGCATCCCCCTGTGAAGGGAGAGCCAGGTCTGCAGGCATCTCCAGCGAGGATAACTGCCATTAACCTCTCCCTTGGAACAAGAGGGTGCAAATGAGCCCTCGGTAGCCTCCTTTCTTCTGGCTGAACAAGATTGATTGAAAAACAAATTGGCGCAAATAAAGCATGTAATTAGATTAAAGCCTCTCGCCTGGAGCGGGTGGAAAGCCATGGCGAGTGTTTCACAGGAACCCACAGCCCCCTTCCCATCTCTACAGCATCCAGCATGGCTTGGGGGGATAGCTGGCACCGACCCCTCCAGTAGGACCACCAGCACCGTGCAGGATGCGGCCAGGGGTGTCCACCACATCTGGGGAGGGGAGCTGCCTTTTTGCTGGGGCCGGTCATGCTCGACCACCCTGTTTCGAGCTGTGGCCCGATGCAACATCACGGCAACTGGGTCCAGGCATGGTTCAGATGCTGCCAGGGCGCACGCTTAGCCCGGTCTGTTTGGTCCGGCCCTGGGACCTCTGGCTGCGGCATTCAGAGGGGGAAACCACCCCCAGGCACCACCCAAGCCCCACAGTGGGTCGGGGCAAGTTTGCTCCCTGCTCCTTTAGGTGCTTGCTGCCGGTTTTGGGATGGGAAGGAGTGAGCCTGAGCAATTTTTGGTGTTTTGGGACATGGGTGCCCATAGCAGCCAGGGCCTCATCAGCATCCCAATTCTTCCCGAATACAAAGGGAGCGAGTCGGCAGGCCGCGGCTGTCCGGTGACGCAGTGGGGACAGCCCAGCTGTGCCAGATGCTAACACACTGGGAAACACCGCACAAACATGGGAGCTTTATGGCTCATCCATCCCTGCCTCTGCACCCTCCTCACCCCTCTCCCAGGGGCGGCTGGGGCTGGCAGCACGTTCCTTACCCCCTCCCCACAGCAGCAAACCCAACGCTGAGCCCCAGGACACGTGGGGGATGTGGGGCGCCGACCCTGACAACTTTTCATCCCCACCCAGCATTTCCCCGCTGCAAACACGTCCCTAGCTGCTGACCGCTGATCAGCTCCAGGGTTGCCGTTCCCAGCACCCCCGCGGGCACAGCCCTGCCGAAAGCCGCAGTCGACATGATTAAATACGTTAATAGGAAACCATCTGTCTTCGGGAGCGTTGGCCACCCTATAAATTCTCAGCCTGACAGAAGCTCCCCCGGCTGAGCGGGCGCTGCGTGGGACGTAGGGGCAGGATGTAACCAGAGCCGGGGCAAATCAGACTTTCCGCTCCGGGGGAAACACAGCAACGGAGAGCCGGTGCTGGGGACAAGCGCTTTGTTTCGCCAAGAGGAATCAGCATCTGGAAATGTCCCAGGATGGGGAGAGAATCAGTTCATTTCACTTCAAAACCATGATCATTATTTTCTTTAAAGGGGTTTGACAGTGATGCTGGGCTTGCAAGTCCTTGCTCTGAAGCTCGTGGCTTGGCTATGGTGCCCAGGGCTTGTGGGCATCCGGGTGCCCCCAGTGTCAGAAGGACAGTCTCTGAGGTGGCAACGTCCCAGAGCTGGGGATGTGGGGATGGAGGGATATGGGGATGGAGGGATGTGAATATGGAGAAGGGATGTGGGGATGGAGGAGTAAGGGGACGTGGGGATGGAGGCATGGGGGGATGCAAGAAGCCCTGCGATGGGATTATAAAAGCACGATGCAGTTGTGCGTGAAGCCTATCTGCATTTCAGCAGAAGTTTTGCAGTGATTTCTTTTGGTGGTTTGTTTTTTTGTTTTTCTTTTTTTTTTTTCTTTTTTTCACAGACTGACTGAAATATTTTGAAGTGACCAGAAGTTTCCTCACTGGAAGGCCCTCACCCTTATTGTGCTCCCAGCCTTTCACTGCACATCACCATGAGAAACCTCTTTTCAGGAGGGAGCTGGATGCTGTAGCCGATCAGTCAATCAATCACCCAGTCAATCCATCACCTTGCTTACAGCTGAGACAAGTGAGAGAATACCCATGCAGGGCCGAATTAATTGCTCATTTGGATGGGTACAAAGCTGGAGACCCCCAGACTGAACCCAGATTTACACCAGGGTGACTGAAATGAGAATTTTGTCTCCTGATCGTACCTCAGGCAGCTTTATTCCCAGCCTGTGGGATGCTCCCGGCTCTCCATAGATCTCACGCTTGCTGTTAGCGTTTCCTCAGAGCGAAGAGCTGTGATTTTTTCTCTCCACCAGTGCAAAGTCCCTCCTGGCCCTGTCCCATCCCTGGCACTGGGATTGTCCTCACCAAGACAGAGCAGGCACGGGCAGTGCCCGCAGCCGGGAGCCTTTTGGGCAGGAGACGAGCGTTGCCGAGCCCTGCACCCGGCTCCGGTCGGTCCCTTGTGCTGCTGATCCCCTCCAGATGTGCCATCACACACACGTGCACACGCTGCTTTTCCTTGAATATCCATGCCGGGTGATGACAAAGACCTATCACTACTTCGAATCTGAATTAAAACTAAGGCTAGCCGGCACTCTGCTCGCAATTCCGCTGAGTTAAGACTTTGTGATTTCCTTGTTGGTCGGGAGACAAATCTAGTTTGAAATCAGACACCACTGCAGGCTTTTCCTTCGCAATACATAATGTCCACACAATGTCTTTTGATAGTGCCTTTCGCGTTAAATTGGCAAGGTGCTACCAAAATTGGGGGTTTGGGTCTATTTCTTTTTCATTTTGCCTCTGATAAAGGGGACCTCCCCAAGGATCAGCCTGTGCTCCCTCTGCTCGGTGGAGAGCATCCCTCCCTTCACCGGGCAGGGTGCCCAGGGCAGTGCAGCTCCCTGGGGTGCACAGCACCCAGCCGGGTTGGCCACCCCGGGGGGTAGCAGGAGGCTAGAGGAGGTTGGGTGGCTGTGCCAGAGACCTGGACCTGCTGGGGTGACTGCTTGGGGCTGCCTGTCTGAGATTTCGGGGGGTTGCAATGTTCAATGCACGTCGGTTTGGGGCCACCTCTGAGACAAAACCATGGCACAAGGAGAGGCTCCAGCCAAACCATCACCCCGTGGCGGGGGGGGACCAAGGCCATGGGAGGCAGAGGGAGATGGAGTTTCAAGGGACATCTCCCCAGCCTCCTGACACAGCCTCTGAGCCTATGTCGATGCGATGCCATGGTGTCCTGGTTTCGACTAGTGTAGAGTTAATTTTCTTTCTAGTAACTGGTATAGTGTGATGTTTTGGATTTAGGATGAGAATAATCTTGCTAACGCACTGATGTTTTTAGTTGTTGCTAAGTAGTGTTTATACTAAGTCAAGGATTTTTCAGCTTCTCATGCCCAGACAGGAAGAAACCTGGAGGGGCACAAGACTTTGGGAGGGGACACAGCGAGGACAGCTGACCCCAAGTGACCAAAGGGATATTCCATACCACAGGACGTCATGACCAGTATTTAAACTGGGGGGAGTTGCCTGGGAGGGGTCGATTTCTGCTCATGAACTAACTGGGCATTTGTCAGTGAGTGGTGAGTAATTGCATTGTGCCTCACTTGTTTTGTATGTTCTAATTCTTTTATTGTTATTACTGTCATATTATTATTATTATCATTATTATTATTTTCTCCCTTTCTGTCCTATTAAACTGTCTTTATCTGAACCCACAAGTTTGACTTTTTTTTCCAATTCTCTCCCCCACCCCACCGGGTGCGGGGGCAGCGAGCGAGCGGCTGCGTGGTGTTTAGTTGCCAGCTGGGCTTAAACCACAGCACGTGGACAAGTGCCACCATCCAAACACAAGGACCGATGTGGTACAACCCGGGCACAGAGCTACCCTCTTCCCTCCTTGCGTTCTCAGTGCTCTGGGAAGGAGGGAAGATGTGAACTTCAGCGTGGGGTGGAATTTGCTTCTTCCAGCCCTCCGAGAGCCCACCCAAAAGCTGTGTCCACGTGCCCGTGCCCAAGCACAGCGTGATGAGCCAGGTCCTCTCTGGCCAAGCCGACAGCACCCATTGCATTTACCCCTGCAGGTACAACACCGGGGAGGGATTTACCACCGACTTCACCAGGACATGGAGCGGGTCCAGCGGTTTAGATAAGCATTTGGGAAGGGGCTGGGGAGCAGCGGTTTGGCCCCGTGTCCCATCCTGACCAGAGATGCTACGTAATGCCAGGGGCCAGTCCCCACGCTGTCATTTTCCGAGCAAGCCTCGCACCCCTCGCAGATGTTGTGGAGGCAGCTGGCGGCTCACATGGCGTTGACTCCTTGTTTCCAGCTGCTGCAGCTCATTAAAAGGAGCTACGGTACATTTAATCCTTTCCTAATGTCACTTTTCCCTTGAAGCTGTTGCTGTAGTGATGATCACAGGATTTATGCGACCGTGAGCAGGGGGGACAGTGGTCCACAGTCTCTGCTTGGCAGTGGAGCTGTTGAGTGAAAAAAAACCCCGTATTCCCATGGGGATGCATGGGTAGAAGCTGACTGGGAGGCTGGAAATAAGGAGATGACTCCCAGCTGCCTGAGCCACGAAATTCAAGCACAGTCCCCATCCCTGTAGTGGAAGCAAGTGATTTAACTCGTCTTCTAACAGTGCCTGGTGAGGTTTTGCTGGGGCGATGCAAGTGCTGGTGACAGCAGACCTGAGGAACCCCTTTTCGTCCATGTCCAGCTACGAAGATGGCTGTGAGCCTGCGGCCACCCTCTGAAATCTGTATTTCGCTCTTCTGCTGTGGGGTGGACGCGCCTCATTACTGCTGGTTCCGTGATCGCATGGGTGATGGTGTGTATCTGTGAGCAGGGGACTCTCTGAGGGTGGCCTTGCATTGCCTCAATTCATCTAGGCATGGGCTGGTAAAAATTAAAGCTTATGACCTTCAGACAAAAGAAACACAACCCTTTTTTAGGGCAGGACTACTCTGACTACCAGCAAATGATGCTGAAACAGGAGTACCAACTCATCAGAGAGGCCAATTTTCCCATTCCTGGCTCTTGGGGAGGATTGTAGCTAATATTTGGAAATTTCACCCCAAAGCCCAAGCCTGGGAGGATGTGTAGCCTTCAGCTCTGCCATGGGACAGGATAGGAAGGCATCAAGGGGGGGAGTGTGTCCAAAATGTGGGACATGGATACAGGGAGGTGAGGGGTCCAGAGAGCACCACAGAAGTTGCAGGGGGAGGTTTGCGTGGGGTAGGAGTGTGCAGGTACACAGTGGTGCACAGGGAAGGAGTGGGTGGCATGGGGACAGTGGCTTGTCCCAAACACTCTCAATGATGTGTGGCATAGCGAAGGGGGCTTGGCACCATGATGGCACCGGAGACTGCCCGGCCACATGAGGTGGATGGAGAGTTCTCCCCGTAGGGAATGAACACTTTCAAGTGAATGTTTTCTACTATTCCCCGCAAAATTTCTATTTTCCCAGACTAAAGCCATAACCTTTGCACGTGTTTTTTTCTAAGCAAGACATGGAAGCAGAAACAGTCTTGGAAAGCTCAGACAGCCTGTGGGATTTGGATTTTGTTGTTGTTGTTTTTGTTTGGTTTTTTTGGTTTGTTTTTCCTTGACACTATTCCAGATTGCTCCAGAGCAGAGACCTGACTGCCCATCTCCCTTCTCTAAGATGCTTCCAGAAGGCATTAATCATCCTTGCATATCACAGCATGCATCCACCTCTGCGCTGGGATGCCTCTGCGCTCTGGGAAAGCTGCAACCTGTAACCAAGCTGCTTTGAGTCCGTGCACATCCGAGGAAGCCCCAGGGATCACTAAGAGTGGTTCCCCCCCCCCCCCCACCGGCTCCCCCCCCCCCCCCCTCCCCTTTTCTGCACTTACATCCAGCCTCTTCCTCACCAGCTAGGAACAAAAAGGCTCAGGCAACACCTTGAGCCCAAATGACTTTTGGAAGGTCCAGATCTGGTTTTGAAACTGCAGAGGCTGATTTCCAGGGGAAAACCATCCAGAGTTGCATCAATCCAATCACCTGTTTTTATTTAAGCCCACTAGCTGAAATCATCCACCTAAGATAATCATTTCCAAGCCAATCTGGATTCAATTCAGATAAGACAACAGTTGACTGGCAGGTTTGTAAACCTTTTCCCCCACTGTTGTTTGTTTTTTTTTTTTGACTCTTTCGCTGTGGCCCCTTCTGCATCTCTGAATGGGACCAGAAAAGGACGGGGTGATAGCAAGAGCTTTTCTTGCCTGGACACAAAAATGAGAAGCACACCCTCCTCATCCTCCAGTCTCCCAACATAGGAGAGCATGAATGCATTTCATCTAAACAATTCAGTTTTGGACCATTTCCACAAATTGATTCAGACCTCTGAGAGCTAAACAGAGCCAGGCAGGACCCCCCACACCAAAGTCAACATTGTTCCACCCCTTTTACCAAGGCCAGCTTTGACCCGTGCTCTTTTGAACTTTACCCCTCGTTGACTCAGAGCGGTGGCGATGCTGGCGAGGAAGGCACTTTCTGTCTTGCGTAGCTACGAGCAAAGGAAATAAAGCAGCATCTCTCCCAGAATGGACTGCACCCAAAGTCTCCCACTAAGTTCTTTCTCCATGTCTATAACCCTTTTGCTCCCATACCATGGGAGCTCTGGCTCGCAGACGTGCCAATTTAAGGATTTGTCAACAAAACACCACAAATTTTGACAGGATGCTTCAGGGTGGTGGGGGCTGAGCAATGCCAAGACCCAGGACCTCCTGACGCTCCCTGCTGAGGGGAAGGGATGAAATATGGAGGGTTTAAGCTCCCTGGACAAAACAGTGCTTAAAAAGTCCAGTAAAAATCACTGCGAGAAGAATTACGATCAGACGTCGGGCCCATCAGATTGCTCAGCTTGGCTCAACCTCTGCTGGGCTTTCACGGGGAGGCGGCACGAGCGGCTCCTGGTGAGATGGATTGGTCCCCCGTCACCCCTTCGGGCAGGGAACGGGGAGATCTGTCCCTCCAGTGACACAGGAATCCAAGAGATGCTGTCAAGTCATTTCTCATGGCTCGCAGGCTGTTAGGATGCCCGACTTACTCCCAGCCTGTGGATAACCCTCTCCCAGCTTCCCGTGAGGGGTTCCTTTGCAGAAGGGAGGTCTCTAACCTTGCTGACATGTTCTCAATTACTGGCTTTATGCAAACTCGGTTAGCTTGGGCAGATCACTAAATAACCTTTCTCTCCATGACAAGGATGCAGAGATATGGGACTCGCTCCTTCCCTGACGGGGCTGCTTGCTGCCAGGATCTGCGAGGGCTTGAGACTGGAGGCTGCAACCTTGCCAGCCACACCAGGGCGAGATGATCCTTTTGTAGCAAGGCTGAAAATCATTGCAGACACCTACCCAAAGCCTTGGTCAAATGTAAGGGGCACATCCTGACTGATGGCTCTGATCCTTACCGGCACTCACCCAGGGAGATGCCTGGGTGGCAGGGAGCACCTCGCTCTCCCCACCAGCACAGGGATCAGCTTTTCACCAAAGTGTCCATGTTCAGTGCCTAAATTGGGCTGTGCACCTCCTTGTCCTGCTCAAGGGTCCTATTGCTGCATGGTCTATGCTTTTTCCCTGCTCTTGCTGGCCAGTCAAGGGGCCATGGGGGCACCGGCCTCGGCATCAGCCCCAGCCCACCCAGCACCATGCCTGGCACTGAGCTGGTGGCCATGGCTCACAGCCCAGGGCTGCTGCGGGTCACCCTGCCACAGTACATCAGTTCAGGGCAGGCGCTGATGAGGGCTGTGACCAATTGAGGTGGCACATGGCATTTGGGATGGCCAAATGCAACTATACCAGTTGGCATTTGCCCAGGACAGTGTGGGGAATTCACGGAAAGGAGCTGTTTCCCCAACGGTGTTGGTATCTGCGTGGAGCACACAGGTGGGAGATGTGTCACCCCCAAACCAGTCCTCACCCGTGGAGGGCAGCAGGGCTGGGGCTTTGGCAGCTCTTTCCTTTCAAACCAGGATGTTGGCTGATGGATGTGGATAATACTACTTCCTCCAAGTCCTTGCCTGCATTTAGCCCCTCTCATGGTCACACTCTGGAAAGATGCGAGAGGACATGCAGACCGGCAGGGAAAGACTGTGAATAATAGAAAATGTCCTCAGAAAGGCCCCTTTGGATTCATGAATAGGAATGTGCCCAGGTAAATGAACTCCTAACAGCAGCAAAAAGACATTGAGAGATCCCTGTGGCCAGTTCAAACTCAGGGCCGCTGCTCAAGTGTCACCTCTTGCCACCGGTTCCAAGGCTGGTAGGGGACTTAGCAGGGCAAGCTGCATGCAAAACTAACCTGAAAGATGCGTGCCACCACGGTGATGGGCAAAACACTCAGGAATAGACCCTGTGCCCTGCAACCTGACATTGAGCAGGGGAGGGGATGGCACGAGCCAGGTCCTGCCTTAGGAAAGGGTTAGGGCAGCTGCACCGTGTGGGACGTGCCCTGGTCATTGGAAGGAAGGAGCCCAAGGAAAGGAGACCCCACCAAGCATGAAGTTCTGGTTGAGAGGTCCCCTTTGTGAGTGCTGGGACTGCTTCTGCTCCCTGGGTCAGCGATGGTGCGAGGAGATCCCAGCACGGAGATGCTATAGCTCCATACCCAGGGCTTCATTGTAGGAGCCAAGCTCCTTGCAGAAAGGGCTGTGAGAAGACATCTCTGCATCTCCTTGGTTGCCAAACATCCACGTCCATTGGCAGAGCCTGTGATAAGCTCAGCGGCATGGCGGTGCAAGAGGTCTGCTCTGGCATCCCTGCAGCAGGCTGGGAACAGAGCAGGTTTGGGAGGCTGTGGTGGGAGGAACAGACAGTTCCTGGTGTGGAACACAAAATCTGAGTGTTCCCAGGCCATGAGACAGAACATTTGGTCTGCAAGTCCCTGCTAAATAGCAGGAGCCCATGAGAAATCTGGTATTTCATCTGTTGAGCTTTTTGTATTATTGCTCGGGTTTATTTTGACCTGATGGAGGGTGAAAGCACCACCCTGCAGGGTTGCAAGGGCCAAGTAGTGCTCGACTCCCCACTCAACACGCTCAGTTTGGAAATCGTGATGCCAAATGCCAAAAGCCCCATCCTCAAAGATCAGTCAGTAAATCAAGCAGGTGAAGATGCTCAATTTAATGTGATGACACTGTGGAGTAGAGCTCACCCCAGCAGGATCCAGGTAAACCCTTCAGCTCCTGCTCTGCTGCCATCCACCTTCTGCCGCAGAGGGGACCGGCCGGCGTTGAGCCTCTCCTGCACTGTGCACTCAGCAATGCAGCAGGTACATTTTTCTGGAGGTCCCGCTGATCCATCAACCACTATCTGATACGCTCCGTCTGCCTATAAATCTACCATATATCAGCAGCACTGTCCCTGCAGATGGCAAAACCCCACCCTCAAGCATCTGAAAGTCTTGGCTAAACCGCGGGCTTCTTTTACGGCAAGGGGTGAAACAGGGAGTTGCAGATATCAATTTACCTCTCACAGAATGAGATGGGGAGAGGGAAGGCTGCTGTGCCCCAGGCATCCAGCACTGCCGGGATGCGCCTACAACATTGCACCAAACTGTGGTGTTGGGATAAATGACAGAGTTGCAGAGGCTGCAGGAGCTGCCAGCTCTCATGATGCTCGTGAGACTTGGGGTGTGCCTGCCAGTCCCAGGGGCTTGGCCAAGGTGGGGACATCCCCACACTGAGTTCTCTTGCAGCTGGGACAAGACAGGACGTTTAATGGGAGCTTTGTGAAGGAGCTCCCTATGGCTGAAAGAAAAGGGTGAGATGCACTATGGCATGTAATTAAGCTCCTGAGGAGTTGGAGAAGATTTCTCCTGATGGAAGCGGGTAACATAGACTGGTATTGTCAGAAAACAGCGTTGTAAGGAAGAGAAGACTTGCCACTGCTTGGCTTCAGGTTAGGTGGGATGACCTCTGCTCCTAATAGCCCCGCACTTCATCGTGATGGACTCACCATCTGATGTTGGCACCTAATTTATAAGGGCTGATCACCAGTCCCTGAGCTGGAAGCATGCTGGCTGGGGCAGGAATTCGGTGTGTCTTTGTGTTCCTTCCAGCTCTGCAGGTTGGTGGAGACACTTTAAGAAGCGCACATGAAGGACTAGGCACAAACCCAAGGCTGCAAGATATTTCTTGCTCATATCAGCCTAAGAGAAGACATGGAAACACAGAGTTGCTGCTACCGTGTTTACAGGTGGCAGAACTTGTCCTTTAAATCAGTCCCACAGAAAACCCTGACTTTACCTTCCCGTGACGCTGGGGACCGAAGACCCTTTGCTCCCTGGGTTTCCCATCCCTGGAAGAGCTCCTGAGCATACAGCAAACAAGCACAGCCTGCGTGAAAAGCCCTGCCACGGGATGAGCCTTGGCTCAGAGTTCAATTCAAGGTGATGTCCATCACTTTTAGTACAAAATCCTTAATTTATGAACCCTCCTACACTGGTGAGACAAAAAATAAACAGCCTTTACACCTTGTGTCCTTCACAGCTGTGGTGCTGTTCAAATATCCCTGGAATCTGCAGGCAACGGGCCGGGATAACTCACCCTTTCTGGTGAAAGGGCTCTAGCTCCTGCTGTCATCCCCTGCTCAGACCCGTCTGACCCAAGGGAACTGGGGACGGGAAAGTCCCTCAGTGACATGGCAGGGGCAATTGTTGGTCCCTCTCAGGGTGTAAATCAGGAGGGAAGGATGGTGTTGGTGCAGTTGTGGTGGAGACGGGGCATTCGAAGAGACACGTTGAGCCCCAGGTTGGCATTGGATGGGTTGTATTTGGCACAAGGACAAGGGGAAGATTCACACACCATACCATGCCAAAACTTTCTCAGGACGATCTTCTGTATTATTGCAGTGTGCATAAACACGGTGATCCAAGTCCCTCGGGGCTGTGCTGCTGTCCCCAGGCTGCAGCTGCTACCGCAGGACCTTTCACTGAAGGACCTCCCGCCCCGAGCGAAGATGCTTCCCCTCCTCCCGCAGCTGTGAGACACCTCTGAGCACAACTGACCCCAACAGTGCCATTAACCGCCCCGAAACCCCACAAAGCTGGACATGAGACACATTGCTGTAACGTACACAGGTCCCATCAGCACCTAGCATTGCTTAGGACAAGGAATACACGGATCTAGGCAAATAAAGGAAATGCTCGTCTGTAGCAGTAAGCAACGTGCCAGGGTTTTGCTCTCTCTCGGAGGATTTTTGGTTCTCCGGTCCTTCTCCACCAGAAAAACTTCGCAAAACTATTCTCTTAGCCTCTTGAGAAGGTAATCACTAAACTTTAATAATCAACCAGTGGTGATCTTGAGTCCTTAGCTCTTCTCCATCAAACCTTGGTTCCACGTTGGGTAACCCCTCCGTGTTTATAGATTTAGCACCTCTGGGAAAATCTTTCTGCATTTTCTCTACACTCCCACATGCTCCTAGAAACACTCATCTCTCCGGATGCTGAACACTTGTTTCAAATGCTTGGACATAAAAGGAAACCACTCGTCCCAGTACAAACAACAGAATTTACATATTAATTTAATGCAACTTCATCTCCGACAGATGATTGCTCAAATGACATTTACCATCAAGATGCTTGAAAAGAAGAACCAACGTACCTGCAGGTTCCTCTGTGCTGCTGGCGGCGGTGGTGGGGGGAGCGGCGGGTATCTCTGTGCAGGACAGCGAGAAGCAGACACCAAAGGAGAGGAGACAAAAGAAGGAGCCATTATTCCAGATCCCAAAGAGCCTGGCCCCTGCACACACTGCATTTTCCCTTCCCAATCCTGTCTATCAGGAAGGGGTGTTTCCCAACTATATCCTCCAGCAAGGAGCCTTTGCAAGAGCCCCAGAAACCAGCACACCAGGACCATACCCACTGGGGAACTGGGACTCCCAAGAGGGTGGGGGAAAGGGTTTTTTTTAAACCAAAAATTTTGGCCTGTGGCTAACAATAAAAGAAAATACAGCGAGGCAGATAATTGATATGGTGCCCCAGCCAGCAATTTCTCTGCTGCCCAAACACAACTTGCTGCAGTTGCTGGGTCCCAGTTTGTACCCCAGGGTGAGGGATGCTCTTCCAGGGGCTCGGAGGGTGCACAAGCCAGGCAGGGTAGTTATGGCTGCGCTGCTGTCTCTCCCTGTCCCTGGGTTGTCCCTTCCAGCTGCTGTTTCCATCCACGTCTGAGGCAGTGCTACCGCTCCTCTCGTGTGAGATAGGATGCAGGTAGCGCATTGCATTTGTCTGCTGGAATGCAAGTGTTATCTCACACATTGCGAAGGAAACACAAACAGATCTGGTGCCAATGCAATGGTCCCTGGTTTTGATTTGGGACCAACTTTGCATAGTTGAAACCACATAGTGTTCTGGATCTTCATGCCCAAGTCTGACCGTGTTTGTTGATGTTAAAAAGGCTGGACTGCAGACAGAGCGCATTTTATGGTCCTGACTTTGGCAAGATGATCTCTTTTCCCCAGTGCACATACGCAGCTCTCATTACTGACATCTTTTGTGCATTTAGGGCACAGTGCTGCAATTTCTGTGCATCCCTGGGAATCCTGCTGGGGGAACACCCTACCAGTCCATTTTGAAAGTGGAATTTAGGCATGAGCCGGGGGTCGACATCTGTCTCCTTCTGCTTTTGCTCTCGGCAACCTGCCTGGCCATGGAGACAGGGTTTGCTGGGGTTTGTCTGCATTGCAGTGCTGGCAGCTCGTAGGGGTGTAGCCCCATTAGCATTAGATGACTTTCTGAGTTGTTCACCCTCACGCAATTAAACACAGACACAAGCCTATGTGAAACACGTGGTGAATGGTCAGGCAGTACGCAAACAGCCAGCACAGCCATCCCGAAGCTGGTGGCTGGATGAGCGCTCGTGCCTGCCGGCATGGGCTGCAGTACAGACAGATCCCACTGGTGTCTTGTTCATTCCCCACGAGGCAATTTTTGCATGGTAATAAGCCTTTGGGACAAGGCAAATATAAGCAGTGGTAAATTAGAGAGTAAAACTGTGCTCCTGCAGAGGAGGTAGACAGCCCCTTCCTAGCTGCAGTGTACCCGTGCCCTCCCAGTGCCAGGTGGAGAGCAGTGCGGGGAGGGATGGAGAGCAAGTGCCCTCCACGATGCATGTATAAAATATGTGTAAACTGTATCACCCCCGACAAGTAGGATATGCTGACTGACATTTTTCAAGGGTGAAAATGTGCTGGTTTGGGTTTTTCTAAGATGAGAGAATTGTGAGTTGCTCATATCCTCACTTTAATTGCTTTAGCATCCTACGTGCAGATCAAACTCCCAACAACTGCACAGCGGCTTGATAGCCAGGCCAGTGCGTTGCTTGAAACACATTTTGAACAAAAGTTTTGGCCTCTTGGAAAGGATATTTTGCGGGGACACAGAAGTAAGGGGCTCTCATGGGTGCCGGGGTGGTGGCTGGGTTGCAGGGCCAGGACAGGACAGCCCTGCCAGACTCGTGCCAGCAGGCAGCCTTGAGCACGCCGGTTCGGCAGCTGGCGTGAGCACAGCCCGGCTCCAAACGCTTGGTTGGATGGTGTCGAAATTCTGTGTCTGTCTTTATTTAGTGCAGTGAATCCCAAGGGAGGTGATGCAAGGAACAATTTACTCTCTGATTTACCATGGCCCTGGGGAATGATTAATGATAAACCTTTGTGCATACTTGCTGCAAAGCATACCGGAGCCATGACTCTAGCATCTTGGGGAAACAAGCATCTGGTTTGAGCTCTTGCCGTCCCATTGCGACATGGGGAAGAATGAATCTCAAGTGACCAAAACCCACCCTGGAATGTATGTTCTTTGAAGGTGAAGAAAGGGTATCTGCCCCATAATTTGGCAATGGGCATCCTGAGAGGCAGATGCTGTGAGGGGACAGTGCGGGAGCAGACTGTGGATTCCTAACAAAGACTTGATTCTTTCAGCCTTCACTTTGCTTTTCCCATTGGGTCTTTTTTCCCCTTTTAGCAGCAGGGAATCAACCTCGAGGGATGCAGCCCCTCCTTCCCAGCCCGTCTCAGGCACCATAATATTGATGCTTCCTTTCGTTAGGGCAGGTGGAGATGTCTCTTGCAAGGTGCCTGAGCTACTGCATGACCCAACAACAGCAAAACCAACAGGCAGCAGAGAGAAGCACTGGGCTAAAGCACACCTTGCCCAGGCAGCGAGCGCTCAGCAGGGATGGAGTGGGGATGCAGATGTTTGCAGAGCGAATGCTGCAACGGAGAGACTTTGGGAGCTGTACCTGGTGCTTGCTGCTCTTGTTTTAAGAGCAGAGGATGAAAGCAGCCTTGGGAATGCAAACCAAAAAGCATGCCCAAGGAAGCAAATGGTAAACCAGCCCATGTTTCTGGGTGAGTTGTGTGAGTGTAAAATCCCCTTTAGCAATCCAGGTGCTATATCGGCTGCGTTATTGTGATGGTAACTCCATCAAACCAGCAGCTTCCCTGATTTGAGCTCTGTGCCAGTGCAGCACAGTCTGATTTTGGAGAGAAAAATCTATTTGTAGCTATCGGTTTTAGTATCCAGACCTGACGTGGTACCTCAAAGCAAATGTACTCATGGAGCACCTTTGCTTTTTGAACCAAATCCAATTACCAGCAAATTGGGCTGTAAATGCACTCACACAACCCACCCAACAAGGCAGACGAGCTACTTGGAAGCTAGGGGTGAATTTTGGACTGTACACCCTACTATGGGCAGTGCGGCTGGCAGGGGCACCCAGACAACTCTCCTTCAAGCATTGCCCTTTGGCATGTGTGAGGTGGGGTTAGTAGCCACCCAGCCTGGGCAGTGGCTCCTGGGGCTTTATAAAGGTTAATATCTCTAATCTACAGACATCGAAAGAGTGATCCACCTACTTATGCAGGGGGCAATGGGAGACCGGCTTTGCTGGTAGCCTTTGGCACATCGATTGCACGTGATGCCGGTGACGCCGTCTTTACAGGGACATTGGCCCGTGGTTTGGTTACAGGTTTGGCCGGCAGCACCCACGGGATGGCAATCACACTCTGTGGGGGGAACACACAACAAGAGGGTCAGGGGGAGAGGAAAGCGGGTGCAGGCGGTGTTGCGGCATCGGTGGGGAGCAGGGCGAGGGCCGTGGGCTGCCGGCAACTCTTGTGGCATGGCTTCACCTTCTCCACAGCCGATGCTGGACCTCTGGCAAACGTCCCGTCCAGCCGCTGACCTGAAACAGAGGTGGCATTTGGCAGAGAGGATGCTCATGGCCATCGCTTGGGCACAGAGGGGATAGCACCAGAAAGTGGGTAACCCAGCCACAGCTGGTCCCACTGCGGAGATGGAACAGCAGCCAGGATGGCGTGCCCAGGGCAGCGAGCGCTCTACAGCTCTGGGGAGACAGCAGGGGGTGTCCCCACTCAAGGATCCCCATCCGTGGACACTGCAACTGCCTCATCCCCTGGGTGCTATGATCAAGAGTTTGCAGATCTTGAAGAGGAGGGGAGCGGGCAAGGTGGCATTGCCGGAGAACCCAGGGAGCCACAGCACCCACTGCTCCCACCCCAGCCGGCTTCAAACTCCCTTGGGCTCCCTGCAGCATTGACGGGGCTGCAAGGAAGAGGTACAAAACCAAGGAGCATTTCATCACCCCTTCAGTGCACGAGATCTCAGGCAGGAAGCAATTGCTTTCAGAGATGTTGGGAATTCATTTCACGTGCGCTACCAAAAAAAAAACCGCAACAAACCCGACCACAACACTTCTCCTTTCAGTGCTTTTGCTTGAGCCCTTCCCCGCTGAGCAGCATCCCCAGCAGCTGGCACTGTGGGCGCAGGAAGGAAATGCCCTTGTGGGATGCAGGCAGGCTGGAGGACCTGCTGTTCCCGGCCAGATGGATGGAGGCTTGACGGCAGAGCTGGGCAGATGTGAAGGGTTTGGCAGGGGATGTAAATACTGCACTTGAAATCATTCACCATCTCATTTCCCACAGTGGGACTTACCGGCGCAGCTGTTTGTTAAAAAAAAAAAAAAGCCAAAAAAGAAAAAAAAAAAAGCATCAGGGCTTGTTATCATCACTGCTCCAAAAGGATTATGGCCTCGCACATTTGTTAACAGCCCTGATTTCTAAGAGCTACAAGCGCCGCGCCAGACTGTGGTCTGCGCCTGCTGAGCGGTGGCAGGGAAAGGCAGGAAAGCTTTCCTTTTCTTGTGCTGCATCCTCGGGAAGGAGCCAGCCAAACCCCTCCCTGGGGAGCACTAATCCTGCTCTCCTTCTCCTCCTCAGGGGAGAAGAGGAAAAGAGGCTTTGGGGGAAAACCTGCCCCACTGCCCAAAACCTGGAGGGGACTACTCTGTGGGTCAGGACCAGTACGAGTGTCTCCACGGGCTCCAGCAGCTGGGCTTGGCTTTCAAACACCCCCAAGCCCCCCAAACTGAGCATATCCCTCCCATGAGGGTTTGTGTTGGACCCTACAATGCTTCTTCATTTGTCTTGCACCCCGGTCTGCCTCATTTAGGGACGGCAGATCACATCCCGCATTCATTTCTGTTGAGCGTCCAAGTTTTGGTGCTCGGCTGGGGTTTCTCTCCAACCTGCCCCAGCATCATCCTGCTCCTTGCTCCAGCAGCCCCCAGTTTGACCTTTCCTGGGCAGCAGTTCCCAGGCTGGTCCCCTTCCCAGCAGGGAGGGTTTGGATGGTTCCTGAAGCCCCTCTGCACTGGGATGTCCCCTTCTCCCTGCTTGGGGCATCCCGTCCCTGTGCAGCCCACCCCAGAGCACGAGCAAACTGCCACCGTCCCCCAGCTCCACCAGTGCTGGACGGGAAGAGACTGAGCCTTGCCAAAACCTGATGATTTTTCACATGGGAGGAGAAAATAACAACAACAAAGCTTTTGCTTCTTTTTTCATCCTTCCATAACACTTCTGATTTGGGGTTTTGGATTAAAAGTCCTACGCTCCCCTCCCTGCCTTGAGCTACCTCTGGGAACCAGCCGCTTGCAAACCTGCCCATAGTGGAAAACTTGCTTTTCTGTCAAACCCAGTTTGAATTGGAAAAAATTTAACATTAAATCAGTACGGCTGGTGATGAGCACAGAGAGCAGAGCGATCTTTAGGTGGGAAAACCTGCACGCTGCAACCCCAAGGGATGGTTTCAATATTGCTGGGGGAGAGGAAATAAAACCACATTGAGCAAGAACCTGAAGAAGGAACAGGACAGACAAGAGTTAAAGAAGAGCAGAGAGGCAGGAGTTAATACAAAAATAAGCAAATCAGGGAAGGGTTACACAAGAAGAGGCAAAGGGCAGGAGGATGGGGAGGAACATGCCTCATGTTTCAGGCGTCCCCGCTGGGGCTGTGTGTGCTGGTTTCAGGCATCGCCTGCAAACCCCCATCCTGTGAGTAATCCTTCCCCATGTGAACGGATTGCACCGATTTCACTGGGACCGCTTGAACGACAGAGGGGAAAAAAAAAAGAGGAAAAAAAGAGAAAAAAGCCTTAGTGGTGAGTAAGATTTACAGAATCAGGCTCTTGGAGGATGGGCTGTAGAGCACAGAACGCTCTTTTGGACACCACATAAATAAATAGCGATGCTGCTGCTTCCTTCCCTCATGATGTAATGCCTCGGCACAGCTTGTCCAAAGCTGCCGTGGTTATTTTTACAGCCGTATCTGTCTGAGGTTGTCTACTCTCTCCTCAAACCGGGCTCCTGTGAGGGCTCTGCAACACGGGTGTTAGCCGTGTCCCTATGGGCACGTATGATGTGCCCAAGGTTACAGAGTAGACAAGTGGCAGAGGAGTTGGGAATCACCAGCCCTTGGTCCAGGACCTCACCAGGAGAAATCCCTGGCTCATCACCAATAGCTCCCTCCAACAGGCCATGGGATAAGTCCTCTCTGGGTGTAGGGATGTGCTTTCTGCCACTGATCCCCAACTCTTCGTCGCAGCGCTGTGAGTCTGGGACAACTGCCTTGGGCAGTAGTACTCCAGCTCCTTGAATGCCTGACCTCATTTTGACTTTTCTATCTTCCAGAAAACTCTCCAAATCAGCAACTCAACCCTCCTGGCGCAGGGAGGCAGGAGGTGGTGTAAGCAGTGTCTGCAGATGTACATTTGCTGTCCCTGTCCGGGAGGAACTGAAGCAGTGCCAGAAATTAGGAGCAATTAAAGGCAATTTGCAGTTCCCTGACCAGTGCAAACACTCGCAGCCAGCAATTACAGGCTCTTCTCCTTCCCCAGCCATGGAAGTAGCTGGGCTGCTGGTGGTTAATGCTGATTTTTCCAGTGCAGTTCAAATTCCTTTGGGTTATAACCCCAAATTGAGGAAAGTCTGCGCTAGAGTTGCAAGGAGGGGGCGATTGATGCAAACACCCCTTTGGCATCCTCACTGCCTTTCTAATAGGCACCTTTTGATTCACAAAACATCTTTTCATGTCCGGTATTCTCTGGGTGCGCATGTTCATCCATCACTTACCGTGACGCAGAATATCAGCAGTCCTCTGCACTGAGCAGAGCTCACGGGGCATCAGAGCTGAGAAAACCTCACTGATCAGGAAAGGAGGGTGCCTGGGCCATCACTGGAGATAATAAGGGGGATAACACTTGATTTATCCTCTGTAGCCTCATGCCTTGCTTAAAAGAACCACTTATAGAGAAGGATGCAATGGTGCGGTGAGTGAGTTGGGAGAGGAGCAAACAGGAGTGACGTTGGTGCAAGAAAACGGTGTGTCTTTAGTCTGTTAGCTCACACGGCATCGGGGGGAAGGAAAGAAACTGTCATGATTTAGTTCTTTTGGAAAGTCTTCAAGAAAAATCTTCGATGAGTGTCTGTGGCAGAGATGACCAGGAATTACTAGTGAAAAATGAAGTTATTTTGTGCTTAAAAATCTGACTGTGGAGGAGAAAACAAGGAGCAGGAGTATATGGTGAGGTTTTAAAGAGCAATGGGAGTGCCTCTGCCCACAAAAGCTTATTTTTTTTATACAATAACCATGGTCTGGAAAGCAGGGAACTAACAGCATTTCTAGGTGACCACCTTCAGCTTGGCTAATCCAGACGTGAAGAGACCACGTAGGTCTGTGAGACCTACCCCCACCGGCCAAATGGGTGAGGGGATAGCAGACAAAACCCAGCGTGCAGAAGGAGGCGTAATTGGAAAGAGGGAACAGGATGGCTCATCCACCCTGAAGGGTCCCAATTAACTGCAACCACTCCAGGAAAAGATCTAGGAGTCAATGAAACATCTGGCTGATTGCAACGGAGCTCAGAAGAGCAACAAGATAGTAGGTTGTATTATGAAAGGGGGAGAGAGTAACACTGAGTATAATATCATGAGACTATAGAAATCAATGGTACGTCCTCAGCTGGGAAACTGGAGTGAAAGGCACCCATCTGAGGGCGAAGGAAAAGATTAGAAATGCCTTGCCAAGAGACGATGGAGGGATGCCAAGTAATGCACAGAGCCGAGAAGGTCAGACAGGTGCTCCTCTTCACTGGTCCTTAAAATACAGGAACAAAGGGACATTCAATGCCTTTAAAAGGCAACCTTTTTCAATGATAAAAGGAAATGCTTCTTTGCACCGCAAGTAATTAACTCGTAGAACTCATGCTACGAGACACCATGGCAAAGGCCCAACAGGATTAGATAGGCCTATGAATGAGAACATCTGTAGTTACATTAGCTGGGATTAATATATATACGGATATAAGCACTCCAAGCCAGCTACTAACTGCCTGCAGTCAGGAAGAGATTTCCCCTGAGGGCATGCGATTGCAAAACGGTCTGTCGTAGAGTTTTATATCTCTGTCTGAAGCTTCCAAGACAAGCCACTCTTCTATGCATGAATCTGCTGAGGCAGACCGTCGTCCACTCGAGCATAGGCAGCGATGTATTTCTATGCTTCGGCTGAGATTTGGTTGGTTTGAGTCTAAAAAAACACCTGAAAGCAAATTTTAGGACCGTGCATGAAGGGATGCAAAATGCCCTGGAAAAGTGGTTGAACCTGCTGGGATGTCTCGGGCCCACCAAAGGTTGACAAATAGCATGACAAAAATGCAAATATTTTTCCACCTCTGAATTTTGGTCGGAGGTATTCCCAGCTACTAATCTTCCCCCACACACGTGTGTTGAAAGGTAAACAGAGGGATAAATCTCCAGGCTTAGCTCTCTTCAAGTGTGACCTTTTTTTTTTTTGAGGAGGTACCTGAAAGGACTTGCATTTTTGGAGAATTAACATCTTCCTGTTTTGGGGGAAGCTGTTTCCTTGGGAGGTTTTCAGAATGATGAAAAAGCCATTTGACTGAACAACAGAAAAAGGCTTGAATTCCCGGGGTGTCCAAACACCCTCCTGTCACACTGTATCTGCAATGATAACACACATCGCAGGGCTCCTAGATTTAAAAGCCCAAACCGTGAGTGCTTTACCTTACACCACGCACTAAGCAGTAAACCAGCAATGCATGAAGCTGGAAAAAACCACCTTAGTTTGTAATAGTCATTGGTGAAGGCTCCTGTGTGGAGAAAGAACCTTCTTCAGGAAATCACGCTCAGTTTTAACTATGAATTTAAGTCCCACGTAGCCGCTGTGCCTTAGGTACACATTTATATTTAACCATGCTTTTAAACGCTTTTCCAGAATCATGACCAAAATTGCCTCCCTTTGGTTGCTTTCCTTCTTTCCTCCAAAGACTCCAACTGGAGTAAAAATGTGGCTAGAGAAGCTTTCTGCTGGAAAAAAAAACCCGCACCAAAATCAAGCTTCTTCTGTGGACGCTTTGATTCCGACAATATTTTAAACAGGAAAACGTCAAAACAACTCAACTTCAATTTGCCTGGTGCTTCAATAGCACAGCCCGTGTCATCCTGATGCGGTAAACATATTTCACTTCGTCTTATGTTTTAGCATTTAGAGGTATGGTTCACATATCATTACTTAAACAAGCTTTTTTTTTTTTTTGAGTTATTTTTTCCTGCTCCACTGCCTTTAGTAACTCAGGTACTTTAAATCCTGATTCCAGTGAACACATCTGCCCGGGGAATGCAAGGTGGGAGAAACTCCTGGGGTGGGTTCAGTTGTGTGTCCCCCCCAGCTGTAATCCATCTCAAAGTTGACCCCAGCCTTGAGGCTGTCCCAAGGACCTGACCTGGGCTGGCTTTTGTGAAGCAGGTTTGCTTTGGTTCCCTTGTTTGGAGAAATAATTCAAAAAAAGCTGTGCTCCTTCCTTTGGAGACCTACCCTGGTTATTCGTCCGTGGGCAAGGAGAGTTATGATCTGGTATCTGTGCACCTGAGATTTATGCTGGCTCTGGGGATGGATCCTGCAGGGATGGACGAGATCATATTTGATGGCAAAGCATATCCTTCATGGGTGGCACGTCTTGCAAATCCCACAGATTTATGCTGTAGGGAAGAGAAACTGTGGTATTTAATGTGTACCCACCCAGTTCGGCCCCAGTTAGTTGACTGACTAGAAGTAGAGGTTGAAATGTCTCTGTGTTAACTCTGAATACTAATAATGGCTTTAAATATTAACTGTTAACTGCTTTGCAATGAGATCGTCAGCTTGCCTGCGATATTGTGAACTGGATTTAGTTCTCCAAAGGATCATTTTCACGCACAATGTCCCTCAGCACATTCTCCTGGAGATTTAAAGGTTTCTTGCCAGCAGAAAATGAATTCCCCCTTTTATCAGGCAAAGCCAAATAATCTCTTGGCGTTTCACAGTGTCCCTCCTCCTGCGCCACTTCTCAGGGCTCTCCCATTTCTTCCTCCTGAACTGGCACTCGGGGAAGCCAAGGGCTTTGGCACCCTGCGGTTTGGGCCAAATTTCACAGATTAGACCTTGTCTTTGTCTTCTCCGTAACAAGTAACAGACGGGGCCCACAAAGCCTCCACTGAGCAAGAGTTGTCGCTAATCCGGAGGGAGCTTTGAACCGTGGTAATAAATCCACTTTTTGGGCAAGCGTGCTATGGGCAGGCATTAGCGATACGGACAATAAGACAATTATGGCAGCACTTTCCAAAATGCTTGAAAATCCTCTTGTTAAAAAATTGTTAAAAATTCCCCTGTCATCTTGGAGCTCCACCTTTTGGGTGATTGCAGCGGGGCTACCAGGGAGAGTGGTGAGGATGCTGAGACACCCAGGGATGAAGCACTGGGGCTTTCTTCTCCTCACTTTGCTGGCGTTTTGTCATGGAGGATGTCATCCCTTTTCTTTTTCCATCGAAAAATGTCAAGTTTGGTCAAAGACCCCAAGGGACAGCTCTGGTCAAGTAGAGGGCAGCTTAGTGGGGCACCATCCCTGGGCACGGTGTCCTCATGGTTGTAAGGCAAAATAAGGCTCAACCAGCTCTCATGGGAGACGTTGTGTGAGAAAGAGTGGGTTGGAAAATTCTTTTATCAACCAAAAAAAAAAAAAAAAAAGCAAACATTTTCTCCCCCTGATGCATTTTTAGCCTGGCTCCTGAGGAAATGAGGTTCCTACAAGTGTATTTTCCCACTAATAATATTTCAATCAAATCTGGCAGCGGAGCAAAAGTCTCAGAGATAATGAGGTTGCCACAAACCTCACAAAACAAAGCAGCTGGGGGGATGAGAAAGAAACTTGAGAAAAAGCTCAGCAGAGGAGGATCCCTTCGGTGTGCACAGCCCTTATCAGACACTAAAGCATCCACACACTAAAGCATCCCCCCCCACCCCCCAACACCCCAAGTGCCTGTGAAAAATTGCAGTGAGAGCTCCTGGGGCACAAATCCAGGCCACTGATTTGTGATGCTCTGAGAAGTGTATGTTTAATTGGAAAATATCTCTTTTTCTATCACCTTTTCATTTTTGTGTGCTTAAAATCAGAACAGGGCACATGGATGAGCAGGACTGAACTTTGGTTTAATGTTCAGGACCTGAGAGCCTGGAGGATTTGGTCACTCTCCTCGAGAACTGATCTGAAGCAGGAAATTATCTCGACGGTTTGAAAATATTTATGGCAAAGGTAAATTATTCTTTTTCTTTCCTCTGTCTTGGAGATATGCAAAGGTCTGGCTACGCAAATGAATTTAGCAACATTTTTTCTTAGTCTGAGACTTGTGATGGAGAACTGGGATCTAGGTGTTTTTTTTGATGGTCACTCTCCTCGAGAACTGATCTGAAGCAGGAAATTATCTCGACGGTTTGAAAATATTTATGGCAAAGGTAAATTATTCTTTT
Organism: Cariama cristata; assembly: GCF_000690535.1. NCBI lineage: Eukaryota > Metazoa > Chordata > Aves > Cariamiformes > Cariamidae > Cariama > Cariama cristata. Next base: position 59,897 of record NW_009631406.1, on the reverse strand, counting down.
TCTTTCCTCTGTCTTGGAGATATGCAAAGGTCTGGCTACGCAAATGAATTTAGCAACATTTTTTCTTAGTCTGAGACTTGTGATGGAGAACTGGGATCTAGGTGTTTTTTTTGATTTTTTGGTTTTGTTTTTTTTTTTTTAGTAGGGTGCAAATTCCCCTCTATTGTGTCGCCCCCTGCCACTTCTGAAAACCCACAGTCCAAACCTGCCCTTCAGGATTGCTTATGGATGTATTTCTACTGAAAAACCAAACCCAAACCACAGTTTTGAAGGTGGTTGGCCCCAAATTTAGCCAGAAAAACTCCTCTCAGGCACCATCATTGCAAGGATGTGATTTTTCAGAAATGCAGACCTCCTATCAGGGAATCAACACTGTCTAAATTTTCCTAATAAGCCAGATCATCCAAATGGATTTGGGCCTCAGCTGTGAGCTCTGTCTCCCCTCTGAAGGTGCTGGGGGAGGTTTCCAGGCTGCAATGGAGACGTCAAGGTCCTTCAGAAGGTCTCTGGCTCAGCCTCCTCCATCGCACCTCTTGGTTTCCCAGAGTCAGCAGAGCATCTCACCCCAACCTCAGCCAGCCCCACACGATGCTGGCAGGTTCTACCACATCCTTTACTCTTTCTGCATGCTTTTTCAGCTCATCTGTTCAGGGGGCTGTTCCTTCCTCTGATGCTAAAATTGATGAAGGTCTCCCACTGCAGCAGAGATGCATCTCTAAACCAGCTCACCTGGTGTCGTTCTGCTCCCAGGAGCTGGTGCTTTGGGTCTTGGTTTTACTCATTTGGGTGGAAAAAGCAACTTGGGTAGAAGAGAGCATCCTTGGGAGCCTGACACATGGGACTTCGCCGGGGTCCTGGGTGCATCTCCCGTGGGAGCAGGTGCTCCCGGCTGGGCTGGGGATGCCAAGCGGATCCATCAGAGCCGTGCTCCAGGGTTTGGGCTGGTGAGATGCTGTCTTTTTTAGGACCAGATGTCTTCCCAGCCCATTTGAAGATATGTCAAAATCCTCACCTCCCCTTCCCTAAACCAAGTCTGCTTCAAATTTGCCTTTCAAAGTGCAAGTTAGTCTCTACCAATTCAGCAAAGTCCAAAAAACTCTCCTAGGAAAGAGGGGAGCTTTGTCAAAAAGGACTCTGGAAATGCCGATGCAGCTTTTTGGAGGAGAACCAGGGGGGCCAGGGTAAGAAGCATCCCCCCCCTCCCTCAGCACTGCCATGGGGCTGGGGTGCACAACGTCTGCCCAGCCCAGCGGCCTCCATAGTCTGGGCTTGCCAGGGAGTCGAATCCTGCAGCAAAATGCGCCTGGGTGGGAGCAATACGTGAAATTATTGACTTCCTTGGACCTTGAAGACAGCTGCAGCTTAAGGAAATTTTTGGCATGGAGGTGATTTTCCTCTGATCTTATCACCAGGCACAGACAAATCTCTCTCTCCTTCTCTTTTTTTTCCTCTCTTTTTTGGCATGTGTGCTTCATCTGGGATGCGGATGGCAGGGCCTCCTTGCCCATGGTGATGCCCAGGGCCATGCGGGGGTCATCTCCTACCAGTCCTCTGTGCTCTCTCCGAGCATCCAGGTTTCGATCCCAGACTGCCCGAAATATACTCCACTGAAAGAAAATATCTGTTTAAAAGTTGCTGTATTGTGGGAGGTAGCCCTGATCGTAATCCGGAGAGAGGAGAAAGTCAGAGATGAGTTCCTGGGAAGACCAGACAGCAGGATTTTACCCTCATCCCAGTTAATTTACACCAAAACAGAGAACCAACCCCAATACTGAAGCACTTGTAGGGGCAGATACACAGAGGAGCCAAAAGTATGACCGCTTCAGATCACCAGTGGCAACAAACATGAAACTGGGATGTGATCTCTGTGGTCCCTACATGTGTGCCCCAGTGTGTGGCATCGTCCCCATGAGCTGCGTGGAGGTGGTGGAACTGCCTTGGGCTGGGGGAAAGAGCTGTGCACGGCTCCGGCATTTGGTTTGCTCCTCGCCGATGGCTCACATAGATCAGACTTAATTAGAAAGTCCTTGGAACTGGAAGGTGGCGTGTGAAAGGGAGAGCAGGATGAAGGCTGGCACATGGAGCCCCATCTGCCTTGAAACGTTTAGAAAGTGTCTCAGTCCCTGGGTTTGCCACAGGAATATTCCACTTCTGCGACCCAGCAAACTCTTCCTGCTCCAGCTCGTACAGAAGCGGCTGCTTAATTTGATGTAGCTGCTCATATGTCATTAAAATTGTGGATGTTTAAAAGCTGGCATGGCCAGGTAGATGCCTTGTTGAGGTCAAGTCTTCATTAAAAAAAAAAAATTACTCCTTTTCCATCTTTTCACGCTACAAACTCAAAACAACTTAAGAGTTTCTGTAATAATCATGCTCCTTCTTTGCTTTGGGACCCTTCCAGCCCAAGCGGGTGAACTGTGCAGCTCTGCCCTGGGTCCTGGAGGTGCCACGGAGGTGGTGGCACTTGGTGGCAGTGGCACTTGATGGCAATGGCTCTCACGCCTCCTGCACTGCCCCAAGACACTTCCACGCAGCGACCTGTGTCCACGGGACAACTCAAAGGTGCACTTCTATAAACTTTCTCTGAGTGGTTTGTGGGTGCCTGGGGATTGCTGATGACAAGTTTTAGATGTAGACACCATAAATCAGTGCTCAGCACTTGGAATAATATCGATATAAAGAATTATGGGGCCTTGGGGAAGGGGGTGACTAAGGCATAGCCACTAACCAATGCAGTATAGAAATACAGCTAGAAAGTTGTTCTCGCAGCAGTGGAAGAGCATGCCCTATGGAGAAAATAAAGACTGTGTTTGGCAGATCAATGCCTTGAAAGTTTGGCCTTTCTCCAGTGATGTGATTTCTCAGAGGTGACCAAGCTTTGATACAAGAACTTGATCCAAGCCCTGCCAGCACTACGAGTTGGCTCATCTCTCATCTAAACAATAGCTCCAGCTGGTCTTCAAAGAGGAAGAAAAGGAGAAAAGGAAGGGAGGAAGTTTGGTAACTAAGGACAACTCCCTGGGGGAAAATTCATAGAAAGTATTGCCTTGGACTTTGCCTTATGAAACCACAAATGAGCCGGACTAGAGATGGGCTTCAAAATGAGGTTGCTCTCAGGAAAGGAGCATCTCTCTTAGGATGCACTTCATCTCCTCCTAAGGTGGGCACCAAGGATAGATCTCCTGCACTGATGCCAGCGGTGGAGAGGTCCCTGCAGTGACAGAGCTGGTACTCACTGCAGACAAGGAAGAGCTGGGGATAGGACCCTGGCCAGGAGCCACCACTGGTGGCCCTGCAGCCCCAGGGAGCCTTGGTTTAGGGGTTTCAACCAGATCATCCCTATGTCTTTGGGATGTCTTAGCTGTGAGCTTGCCTACCCCCCATCTAGTTGGGGATTGGGGACCGTGATGGCAAGGGACATCTCGGAGGCTGGAGGAATGCTGACCACAAGTGAAACCTGCAGAGATGCACCATGGATAGGCTGGTCTTCCTGTCCTACATGGTGACATGACCTGTAGGACACCAATGATGGGACACCAGTACGCTGGTCCTCAGACTCTGCCGTCTAACGTGGGTTTTACCCCAGCTGCCTCCTGCACCCCAACTTCTCAGTGGGTCTCTAGGAAGCAAGAAGAGGTTACATCTCCCCTGGCTTCACGCCTCGTGGAAAGGAGCTCTCTGCTCTAAGCTGGTCATGCAGCTCCCTCTATAGTCGGTGGAGAGAGACAAGGGACTCGTCCCACTGTCACCAGGGGCTCTCCTTTCCTCTCCAGGCAACACAAGGAGCCAAAGAGGTTCAGCTGCATTCGTGTCCCGTCCCCCCAGATGCTTGCAACTGGGTGGGAAGAAAACCTACATCTGCACCCATGAAATCAAGGAGCGGAGGCTGAGCCCATGGTGATGGCACTCACCCTCTCTCTGCTTGAACCCAAACTGTCTCCAAAAAGCAAATGTCAAAGTCTTGAGCCTTTGTGGGCAGGTAGGCTGGGAGTGGGGATTTTTTGTTGTTTGGTTTGCTGGGTTTTTTTGCACAAGCCGTTCAATAACCCTCCAACGTGGATGGAAAAGTCTGCCAGGCTTGGCATGGCCGTGGGGCTGCGACAGGGCGGGGGAGGCAGGTGATCCCATTTTTTACCAAAACACGGAGTCCTAATGAATTTGACCTCGCCAGGTGCCAAATCCTGCCCCTTCACCAGGGGTTTATACTGGCAGCCTCAGCACAAGTGCATTCATAACACGTATCCTTTGTCACCTTTTCATCAAAAAGTGCGTAAATCGTTTCCCTGAAGTGCAGAGCCGTTTTACAGCCAGGCTATAAAATCCTGCAGAGTCTCTGTTCCAATAGAATTACATTAGTGCCAATAATCTGGCAAATATCAGAGGCGAATTTAATCAAAAGAACTAACACCAGGGCCCTGATTTACTGCGGCCCATGACAGAGTGGAGCGGACAGAGGTTTGCAGGACCCAGATGTGGAATTTCACTTGCAACATCATTTGCAGCAGAGGGAAAGCAGAAGGAATGGGAAGCAGGGCTTCAGCGTTTTGGGAGCTCTTCGTGCTTTTACCAAAATCAGTGAGAAAAGAGGAAGAATTCACCCTTGTTCTTAGTTTTAAAAGATGAACTTGTGAAACTTCTTCTGTCTAGGGTTTTGTTGTTTCTCGGGACAGCCCGCACACCTAACGGGTATGTGCAGGACCAGAGTTTTGATGTATCTGCCAAAGCAAAGGACATCCTCCTCCAGGTCCCACTGGGATGAGGCCATCCATCCCCCACGGCGCAGGACCAGCACTGCCATCCAACTCCTCCAGCCTGAGAGTCCCTGGCCGGGGCCACGCAGGGATCAGTTCTGCGGTCTGACCTCAAAACGCCGGATGAACCCGAGCCCTTGCTTGAGTAACCGGTGTCCCAGGGTTTGCCTGACCACCCACCCGCAGCACAGTCCCTCCTTCGGCTCCCGCCTGGCAGGCGCTGGCATTCACCCAGTGTTGCCACTTCATGCAATATCCCTGCTCCATCTGTCATCAATTCCTTCGCATGCAGTCTGCATGGCTTTGCGACGGGGCATCTCTGATCGCCGACAACTTTTCTTTTTTTTTTTTTTTCTTTTATTGTTTTTGCAAGAAAATAACTGGAAGCAAATGCACAGGCAAGGAAGATGGCATTGCTGCATCACTTTTAACCATGGGGGTAAAAGTCATCCTTAAAGCCCAACGTCTTATGCCTTCACCTGTGCTGCTAAGACAACTTCAGATCATTAAAAAATTCTTTTAATTAAATATTATTATAGGTTTGGCTATTAGAAAACCAACCAGCCCTCCACCTGGGCAGGAGGGTCCTGCTCAGCTCCACTTTCTGCTCACCTTTTGCTGCCGGAGTCTCATACCATGCCCTGCAACACGTGCAAAATTCGTGGCATTTCCTTTTCCTCCAAGTTAAAAAAATATAGATATTGTGCAAACATTTCTGCAACATGTTTTGGTTTTGGCTTTTTTTTTTTTTTTTGTGTAAATACCAAACCCAACCATTTAAAATAATGCAACTCAAGGCCTCTCTAATTTTCTTCCCTTAGATGCATTATGAATTGAGGTACATAACCTCGTGCGTAGGGTGGAGTGAGAGATGGGACAGACAAGGGAGAGGAAAGGCAGTTTAGCTGGATGTGTCTGTTTTAGGCTGAGTTAATGAAGGTGAATTCATACAGAAACCTCCTCAGCAGCTCTTTCATGGAACATTTGCTGTGAGTTTGCCCGAACTCACGCCCGCTTGCCTGGGTGGTTAAATGTGCTGCAATGCTTCCTTGGCAGCGCTCTGTCAGCTCACATAGCACCGGTGCTCTATTCTTATATACGTTTTTAAAAATGTGTTACATATAGGACATGAACGGAGCAACGCGATGGTTGAAAGAATCAAGTCTTAGAGAGAAAACGCAATCTGCTGGGTGAGATGAGATGTCAGGCAGCTGTGAAGGAGATGGCAGATGCCACAGGATGGTGAATTCCTTAATTCTAAACACACTCAGTTGAGATGAGAGAGCTCTGCCCATCGGCAGATGGCTCGGTGAGATGATAAATTAATATTGTTATCAATGGAGAAATGGCTGAAGTTGTTAGATGGTAGGGTTTGTATTTTAAAAACGCCTGTTTCCAACAATTATTTTGGAGCAGCCCCTGAATCAGGGAAGAAAAATCGAGGGAACATAAAATCCCCTGTGTCATAAACAGAGCTCAGGAAAACGGGTTTTCAAAGGAATGCCTTTGCTGTAGGAAACTTCATTTCGCCTGCTTTTGTATAGGACGATGGATTACGCCAACAATAAACCATTCCAACTACTGTGAAATTGTGCTAATAGCCTGCGAGTCGGGGAGCTGTTCATGCACCAGCATATTTATTACATACCTTTGTATCTGTTAGCTCCAATAGCCACATTTTTGTTATAAACCCTGGGGGGCTGGAGGAGTATTTGAATTTGGCGATCTCAAATTTCAAGAGCAGGAGCTGTTCAAGAAGGCCGGGGGATGAGAAAAGGACAATTGCAAAGAGCATTTAATAGAGCGAATGACCCAGTAACTGGGAAATTCAGCCTTAAAACATTGCAGAGTGCCTTGCTAAGGCCAGGGCACATCTTCCCGGGTGCTTGCTTGGGGAAACTGAGGCACGGCATGGCTCTGAGGTTTCCCACCTGTAGGTACCACCCAGCTGTGCTTTTTGGGTAAGACCTCTGTGCTCTCAGCCAGGGAGAGGTTAGCAAGAGTGAGGGGTGAGGGGACAGCAAGGGTAAATAGGCAGGAGAAGGGGAGCAGGCTGCCTGGCCGGGAAGGAGAACTGGGAAAAGTAGGAGCAAGGAAGGTCCTGGGAAATGCCAATGGGGCACTGGGTCCTGGGAAACGCCAACTGGGGATGGAGAGGGGATAGGATCTGCCCTACCCTCCAACCGATCATCCCCTCCCTGCTCCATGCTCCCTGTGCTGGTCCCAGAGGACTGGAATCCCTATGGATGCACAGTGACCCCGTAACTGGGAAAGAGCATTCCTCTCCCCCAAATCCCACCACATCCCCAGGAAACCCCCTGCTGGAGAGGCAGTAGGGATAAACCAGAGCTCTGGGAAGGAGTTAACTGTGCTAGGGAAGGGGGTGGGAATTCCCACCACCACCCTGACACCCCAAAACCCTTTCTGGGGAGAAGGAAGGAAAATGAGAATCAGGCTCTGGACATCAGCAAACGCCTCTGTGAGCATGCTGCTGCCCGGGGGTGATGGATGCCCGCCTGCATCGCTGCCTGGCCCTGCTCGAGGAAAACCCACGCCTTCACAATTTCCCTTTGTTTCCCTCAACCTAACGCGCTGTTACTTCAGCTGCCACCCGGCCATGAAAGCAGAAATATGAACTTTATTACGACACATATCCGCTCGGGACCGGGGGGTAAGGAGCGGCTGCGCGCCGCAGGCAGCTCACTGCTGGAGCAGGGGTCCGGCTGGGATGCTGGATGTTGGGGTTGGTGTGGAAATGGTTCAGCCCCCCTGTACCCCTGCATTCTGGCTCCTCGGACCCCGAAACGGCAGCTCCGTTCCCCCTCAGAGTCAATGGGTTGGGTTCACATCCCACCAGCCCACGCGCCGGCTGAAGCTGTAGCTTGTTAGCAGGCTCAGCGCAGGGCGGGTCGAAAATGTCTCGTTGAAATAGTTTTTACAAGGTGAAAAAAAGGGGAGTAGGGCCGTCTAAAGAAGCAATTTCTTTTTCTGCTTTGGCAAAGGGCATCTGTTTTCAGTGGAAAAAAAAAAAACAACCCACACCACGAAGAAGCATTTTCATTAAAAAATTGAAAATGCTGAAGACCCGGAGCTTTCCAGCCAAAAATACCCAGCTCAGGCCAAAAAGCTTTCCGTTTCTTGTTGAAATGAGTCTTTAGAGAGAAAAGAGCTGAAGCTTGCTGCAGGAAACCCCAGCATCTTCTAATCTGGTTTTTGAATGTTTGCTTGATTCCTTTAGCTGCGTCTTGAGTTCAGGATTTACATCTCTTCCAGCAAACAGTTGAGAGTTTAAAAAGTTTATTTGCAGAATTTGCTCTTATTGCTGCTCCCACCCCAGCTGAAGCCCCGCTCGCCTTCACATCCACTGCAGGAGAAGAGGAAACCTCAAAAAACTCCATTTGCTGAGCTCCAAATAAAATTGTTTCCCGTTTTACTGTTCTCGCCTTGTCCCGAGGAGTGAAATGTTTTGTGCGTGGGTTAAATGCTGGTGGGGGTGAGGGTGGGAGCAGGAGAGGGGTGTTTGGAGGAGAGTGATTTACAGACCCTACATCTTACCCCGTAGCTGGGATTTTGTGCAACTCTACCCTTACATATGTGGTGACCAAGTTAGCTGTGACTATCGGACAAGCTGAAGCACTATTTATAAGTGATAAAACCTGAAATAATTTAAAGTCATCCTCAGCAGTGAGGACTTTCTGTATTTCAGTAACCTCGTCCTCACCAGGAGGCTGTGGGGAGACCAGGGAAAGGTGATGGCAGGGAACGTGGGGGCAAGAAAAGTCATTTCAAGGGTTTGCTTTGGGAGAGGGAGGAGCAGGAAGAGTTTGGTGAGAACAAGAGCTCTGGAAGAAGGAGCGGCAGGAAAGGATCGGAGAAGAAGGAGCCGCGCGGTCCCGGCTTTCCCACCCCCCAACCCGGTACCTTTGCAGGCCTTTCGGTGGGAGATGGGCTTGCTGAGGTCCCGGTAGAAGCCCTCCTTGCAGTAGCGGCAGGCGTGTGTTGTGCCGGCAGTTCAGGCAGACACCGCCGCTCTTACGGCCCGACAGTTTGTAGAGCTCCATGTTGAAGCGGCATCGCCGGGCATGGAGGTTGCAGTTGCAGGCTACGAGAAGCAAAGAGCAGAGGCTGTCACCATCTGTGCCCGGTCGTGGATGTCCCAATCCCAGGGGAACCCATCTGTGTCGGGCTGGGCACCCTCGAGGTCCTGCCCAGGGTGCCCTGCTGCAGCGGGGGTGTCACAGGACGAGACGCTCTGACGGCACCTCTGGCTTTGGGAAGCCAACTGCTAACCCACATCCCTCCTTGACCAGTGCTATGTGGTGAGTCCAGCTTTTTGGAGGGGAAGCTGAAGTCACCGAGACCTTGTTTTACCATCATGACTCACAACAAATACGCCTTTTGTCTCTCCCCACTCTTGATGTGTATTAAAAGCTGGGTGCAGGTAGGGCTGTGAGGGCAGGGAGCCCACCCCTGGTTAGGAAATGACAACGCATTTTTTTTTCCAGCTTTGTCGCAAGCTTCTTTGCCCCATGCCAGCCCTGCTCCTCTGCCGTCTCGTGTGCTCTCGCATCGTGGTGCTTCATCTCATGCTACCGCTCGGTACAAAGCTCCCCAGAAACTGCTGAGAACCTCCTCCGCTTCCCACCACCCCGGGAGCCCCCTCTATCTCCCCTCGGGAGAAAGGGGATTTCCGACATCACCTACCCAGCCTTCCCAGTATTCCCACTCTTACTAGTCCCAACACACAAATACCATTTCAAGACCTTCCTAGCTAGCTCCTTCCCTGGTTTTCCTTCCCATTCTTGGTGCCCGTAGCACAAGGTTCTGTTTACACGTCCGCAGCCCTGAACACATCGATAAAACCTCACCTCTGCCTCCGCATCTCTCATCCCGCCTCGGGGACAGGGTCGGCCTGATGCCCAGTTAGTCAAACGCCAAAAAAGTCCCCCTCTGCTTTGATTCCATGTGCCATGACTGAACCTGCCGGGAGTTGTCCGATTTCTTCACCATATGCAGCCTAATGTCAACATGGGGACTATTTTAACAGGAGGCCTTTGCAAAGGACATCTTAAGGACTTCAAAAGCTCGACCCCCTCGCCTGCCTCTCCCCAGAGCTGTCATGGGAACATCAAGAGGCAGTTGCTGGGGCTCTGTGCTTTGCCGAGAATTTTATAGCTTGTTTTCTTTTCCCTTTGCTTTTATTTGCTCTTCACCCCCGAACAATGCATCTGTGCAATGCCAACCCACAGCTGGGCCTCTCGGCTCGGCACGAAGGTGTCACGGCTCGGGGCTTGTCACCTTCCTTTAGAGCAGAGACATCTTAATCCCTCATTCCTTCCTGTTTACCTTATGGTGCTTGCCCAAGACAAAGACATGTTATATTTGCTTAATTATCAAATTTCAACCCAGAAAATTACAGTGCGGTTCCGGATTATTTATCAGGAACAATCCCCAGCTAACTCATGACGTGAAAGCAAAGGGGAGAGCAAAATCCTCCGGACATGTCCGACCAGCGGGATGGAGACTGCTCTCTCTGTGCTCGGCAATCGGAATTTCTCCGGCTGACGTGGTGAGGCCCAACCTCGCGTCCTCACCAAACGCTGGCAGAGCAGGAGAAGCAGCCACCAACGTGCTAACGGTGAGAAGAAC